>NC_045157.1:934636-939636 GCF_900700415.2 Clupea harengus
GGCCTGGGCCCCACTCTGATATTCCTTATTGCTCGCAAATTGTTGTCTGACGCGACCGGCTGTTTGGCCCACAGAGTGAGGACACTTCTCTCTCCAGTGAAAGGTTTTTCTCTGTGTGTGTGTGTGTGTGTGTGTGTGTGTGTGTGTGTGTGTGTGAGTGTGAGTGTGGGTGTGTGTGTGTGTGTGTGTGTCTGTGTCTGTGTCTGTGTCTGTGTCTGTGTCTGTGTGTGTGTGTGTGTGTGTGTGTGTGTGTGTGTGTTTGAGAGTGAGTGAGTGAGTGAGGGCGAGAGAGAATGAGTGAGAAAGAGAGAGAGAGTGCTTTGCAGGTCTAATGGATCTGTCATAAGAATCTAAATAACACTGCCACACACACACACACACACACACACACACACATCTAACTCTAAATAACACTGCCACATTGGGAAACAAGCCGTGAAAGGCAAGCGGGCAGAAAAGAGCCTTGACCCAAGCTAACCTCCGGGGCTATTAAACACACACGCACACACACACACAAACACACACACACAGACACACACACACACAGACCCACACTCACACACACACACACACACACACAGACACAGACACACACACACACACACACACACACACACACACACACACACACACACACACACACACACAGACACACACACAGACACATGCTAGTCTTCCATGCATACAAATCTGACACCTGTAATAAAAACAAACCTGCATGTAAAAAGATCATGGCTTGATATAAATGCATAGATTGAAGCAATATTACATGCGGGGTGACTGTGCTCAGGGTTACCTGTCACCCCTGATTCAGCTTACCTTTTAAAATGGTGGAGCGTTGATTCTAATACAAAAATGGTGAAAATAGTTTTTTCCCCCCCTTGGCACCTGCTGCAGGTTACAGTCCTGACATCAACATGAGCAAACAACGGCTGCCAAACAGATGGAAATGTTTAGATGATAAACATCAGTGCCTGTGACCTCAGCAACACGAGACACTCACTCGATTGTTATCAAGGACAGCGCAATAACCACTAAGCTGATCTAAGCTAATCAAGGTGAGGTTGCCAGAAATCACAGGGGCAGCTTTCGAAACGTTCACAAGTAAACACAGCGCCAAACGAGGTCTATGACTTGTCAACGTATATAACCCTTTTGCTCTTGGCAATTCAGCGATGTTTCTGTGGTTTATTAATGTTCAAATGTATACTCAGCAATCACCAGACTCAGGCTGAGCCTCCTATACGAGCACACATGATTATGGACCGAGGAGAGAACAACAAGGCAAACTATACTTAGCTGATTGCGGAGACGGAGGAGTAACAAGCCCAAAGTGATGACGCTGACCTTTAGGTTTGACCGACTGGAGGCCAATTTGCGAAAAGAATTCGATGACATCCTGTTGCTATTAGTGTCAAGAGGAGTGAGACTACCGCATGCTCACAGCTGAGGGGAAATAGAAAGGTAACCGGCCTATTTGATTTGTCAGTGCAATTTTATCAGCTTTTTAAAACCAGTCATGAAAAGCCTCCAGAAACACCCGTCACAGAGAGAGAAACACACCGGTCACAGAGAGAGAAACACACCGGTCACAGAGAGAGGGGGCGAGGCGCTAACAATGCCGCCACTTTGAGCCGGCGAGCTGTCTTTTTCTTTTCTTTTTTTAATCCTCGCCGTTTTCGCCGCTAATTTCGAGAGATTGTAATGCTTGCGATGAAATGGGGAGGAGCGGGGTGAGGAGAAGAAGGCACCACCCCATATCCCCCCCCTCCCCCACCCCCACCCCATTTGATGTTCCTCTCTTTCACAAGGCAGAGCAGCCCAACAGCAGGGGAGGGATCGCTCTGAATTATTGAAGACTCCAATTAGACGGGGCTGCCATTTAGATCAAACATGTCGGGGCTTCTGTGACTGCAAGCCACTGGCATTTAGAGCCATAAGAGGCACCGGCTCCCCACCCCCCTCTAGTAACGAGATGAGACGACCCGGGAGGCACTAATGAGGAGGCTGGCTCGAACCACTCGCAGCAGGGTAGGGGGTGGGGGAGAGCACAAGGGGATTGAGAAGAAAAGCTCGACCTAGTGGAGTGATTCGCCCTCCTCCTCTGCTCACTCTAAATGTTAACACTTTTCATCCTGTCTGTACTCCCACAATGCTTCACTCCACACAGGGTTGGTGTGGCAGGACACAGAGATAATGACAACACTGGGTGGAAGAGGACAAGGTGATATTCTGTCTCTCTCTCTCTCTCTCTCCCTCTCTCTCTCTCTCTCTCTCTCTCATTCTCTCTTTCAACTATGGTCCTGTCTCTGTTCTTCCTCTGTCTCTCTCTCTTTCAGTCTCGTACCTTTCTGCTCTCTAATGCCCAGGAGGCCCCCAGGAGGCCCTGGAGGACTGAGCTAAATGAAGCTGTAGCCTTTTCTGATACGGCGTCTCCCAGGACAGGGAGTACATTCAGTCACACTGGAGCAGGCAAAGACATTTAGCCTGTACAAGTCTCTCTTTCCCTCTCTTTCTCACTCTCTTTTCTTTTCTCTCCCTCTCTCCCTTTCTCTGAACTCTCCTCTTGGCCATCATAGAAGGCATCCTCCAAGCACTTCTCTCATGACTGTTTGCCACTGATAAGGCGTAGGCAATTTATATGGAGTGGACTGCATGGAAAGCTAGTTTGAAGGTGTGAAATAAAGTGCCAGTAAATAGGCTTTCGGTAGGCGCTGTGCCGGTTCCTTTCTTGACGGCGTGACTGAGAGGGATCTGTAAGAGGGTTCTGTAAGAGGGTTCTGTAAGAGGGTTCTGTAAGAGGCTTTGTCTTTCGGTAGGTGCCGTGCCGGTCCCTTTCTTGACGGCGTGACTGAGAGGGTTCTGTAAGAGGGTTCTGTAAGAGGGTTCTGTAAGAGACTCTGTCTTTCGGTAGGTGCCGTGTCAGTTCTTTCTTGACGGCGTGACTGAGAGGGTTCTGTAAAAGGGTTCTGTAAGAGGGTTCTGTGAGAGGGTTCTGTAAGAGGGTTCTGTCAGAGGGTTCTGTCAGAGGGTTCTGTAAGAGGGTTCTGTAAGAGGGTTCTGTAAGAGACTCTGTCTTTCGGTAGGTGCCGTGCCGGTCCCTTTCTTGACGGCGTGACTGAGAGGGTTCTGTAAGAGGGTTCTGTAAGAGGGTTCTGTAAGAGACTCTGTCTTTCGGTAGGTGCCGTGTCAGTTCTTTCTTGACGGCGTGACTGAGAGGGTTCTGTAAAAGGGTTCTGTAAGAGGGTTCTGTGAGAGGGTTCTGTAAGAGGGTTCTGTCAGAGGGTTCTGTCAGAGGGTTCTGTAAGAGGGTTCTGTCAGAGGGTTCTGTAAGAGGGTTCTGTAAGAGGGTTCTGTGAGAGGGTTCTGTAAGAGGGTTCTGTCAGAGGGTTCTGTCAGAGGGTTCTGTAAGAGGGTTCTGTAAGAGGGTTCTGTGAGAGGCTCTGTCTTAAGGCGGCGCTAAACGCCTTAGCTTCGCGGTGAGTCTGCAAGCCTTCACTGTCGCCAGCGATAATGTGATCTCATTACCGATTGCAGAGTTCACACCCAGTGGCATCAGCTGTGGCCTGCCTGTTCAAACCCCCCTCTACTTCACTGGGCCAGGCTTCATTATCACCCCCCCCCCCGCCCCGCCCGCCCCAAACCCCACACCTCTTCATTAACGCCCCAAACCCCAAACCTCTTCATTAACACCAACACATCCTCTTCTTACTCACTCCGTCTCTCTCTCTCATTATCTTTCTCCATGTCTAACTTTCTCCTTGTTTCTAACACATACACGTGTATATGCACACACACACACACACACACACAGACACATCCGAATGCTGCCTTGCAACTATCAAGGGGGGGGGGGCAATTGATATCGCAGTCCAAGCATGCCAGCGACTGCCCCAGTGCCCCATGGGTAAGAGGTGCTAGTTCACCTGCTCCCCTCTCACTTCCTGTCTCCTGGTGCGGTGGGCATGGTGTGAGAGCGAGGGGGACCCCAGAGAGGTGCGGCGGGCATGGCTGCCTGCCCTGACGGAGGAAGGAGGAAGATGATAAGAAGGAAGAGAGAGGAGGAAGAAAGAGGAAGGGTAAAAGAAGACCGCCATTTTCTCTTTTCATTTGTGTGGGCGCTGATTTTAAATACTTGTTGTCGGAGTCTTTAACTACTTTTGGCGTTCCACACACTTTGTAAATGTTGATGCGGCAATATGAATGCTAAAATATGATATACCCATAAAGCCTTTGACATTGAAATAGAGAGAGAGGAGTTAACAGAGAGAGAGAGGGAAGAGAGAGAGAGAGAGAGAGAGAGAGAGGGAGAGAGAGAGAGAGAGAGAGAGAGAGAGGGAGAGAGAGAGAGAGAGAGAGAGAGAGGCTGGCCTTGGCTCAGACTTGCCAGACGTCAGCTGTGAAATGGGTCAGAGTTGTGATGCGCAAACAGCAAGGCTGGGACAGAGACGGCAGCATCAGGTAGCAAACATGCGTCTGCGCTTTGGAGTGGTGCTGATGGAGGAGAGGAGAGGAGAGGAGAGGAGAGGAGAGGAGAGGAGAGGATGGGGGGATATGGAGCCAGAGAGACAGATGGGGAGAGGGAGAGAGATGGAGAGAGGGAGAGAGGGAGAGAGAGAGAGAGAGAGGGGACATAAAAAAGACAGAGAGAGAAATAACAGTAGGATGGAGAGAGACGCCGTTTAGAGAAGAGAGAGGGGAAGACATCATGAGAAAAATACAAAAACAGAGTGCGGAAAAAAAAAAAAAATAACGGTAGGACAGAGAGAGATAAGTGTGTGTGTGTGTGTGTGTGTGTGTGTGTGTGTGTGTGTGTGTGTGAGCTGGGCTTACCATGGTGGTGAGTCTGGGTACATGACGTTGACCTGTGAGAGTGTGTCTACGTAGGAGTCAAAGTCAAACGCAGGGGGGAACTCCTCAATGCAGGTGGACCTCAGCTCACCAAGGGAGCCGCCATACGAGAAGCCATCAGGGGCTGCAGAGACAGACACACAGACAGT
>NC_045157.1:944636-952136 GCF_900700415.2 Clupea harengus
GCGGAGGATATGGAGGATGTTAACCAATGAGAGGATGTGGAGGATGTAGACCAATGACAGCGGAGGATATGGAGGATGTTAACCAATGAGAGCGGAGGATGTAAACCTATGAGAGCGGAGGATATGGAGGATATGGAGGATGTAAACCAATGAGAGCGGAGGATATGGAGGATGTTAACCAATGAGAGAGAGGGAGGATATGGAGGATATGGAGGATGTAAACCAATGAGAGAGAGGATATGGAGGATGTAAACCAATGAGAGCGGAGGATATGGAGGATATGGAGGATATGGAGGATGTAAACCAATGAGAGCGGAGGATATGGAGGATATGGAGGATATGGAGGATGTAAACCAATGAGAGCGGAGGATATGGAGGATGTTAACCAATGAGAGAGGAGGATATGGAGGATGTTAACCAATGAGAGAGGAGGATATGGAGGATGTGGACCAATGAGAGAACGGAGGATGTTGACCAATGAGAGCGGGAGGATATGGAGGATGTAAACCAATGAGAGAGGAGGATATGGAGGATGTGGACCAATGAGAGAACGGAGGATGTTGACCAATGAGAGCGGGAGGATATGGAGGATGTTAACCAATGAGAGCGGAGGATATGGAGGATATTAACCAATGAGAGGATGTGGAGGATGTAGACCAATGACAGCGGAGGATATGGAGGATGTTAACCAATGAGAGCGGAGGATGTAAACCTATGAGAGCGGAGGATATGGAGGATATGGAGGATGTAAACCAATGAGAGCGGAGGATATGGAGGATGTTAACCAATGAGAGAGAGGGAGGATATGGAGGATATGGAGGATGTAAACCAATGAGAGAGAGGATATGGAGGATGTAAACCAATGAGAGCGGAGGATATGGAGGATATGGAGGATATGGAGGATGTAAACCAATGAGAGCGGAGGATATGGAGGATATGGAGGATATGGAGGATGTAAACCAATGAGAGCGGAGGATATGGAGGATGTTAACCAATGAGAGAGGAGGATATGGAGGATGTTAACCAATGAGAGAGGAGGATATGGAGGATGTAAACCAATGAGGGAGTAGCCTGACGTTGTCATACTCATAATTCTAGTCAGAATATGAGTCTGATACTGCTCCATTGGGCTGTGATTATGGGGCGTGTTTCAACCAAACCAGGAAAAAAATGCCTCTTCGCTCAATTGGATCAACGTAGTCGTCATCGGGGCCAGCTGATAAATACAATTTTTACCGAATCCCGTAGGAAGGACGGCAAAAACATATTTTCGATCGACAAATGCCTTGATCGCGTTTCTCTGTTCCTCTTTCAAAATTAATGCGCTGTCGATGTCTTCTAAAACATCTCTATCTACACATATCTCAGCTCTCCAGCGGCAGCCATATTTGTTGAAAACGAATTCAACCCAAGTGACGTGGTTGATTACGTATAGGTTGATCATCTGTCCATCATCGTATAAAGCCCGCCCTGACAATTTGATTGGACTGATTACGTTTTTGATCGGGCATAATTTCTCCCCAACGGAGCAATGCCAGACCGAACTTCCCGACCTAAAATGTTGTGGGCGGGGCTAAATTCGTCTGGCATCCAGGCTAATGAGAGAGGAGGATATGGAGGATGTAAACCAATGAGAGCGGAGGATATGGAGGATGTAGACCAATGAGAGAGGAGGATATGGAGGATGTAAACCAATGAGAGCGGAGGATATGGAGGATGTAGACCTATGAGAGAGGAGGATATGGAGGATTATAGATTTGAGCTACCGTAATTTCCGGACTATTGAGCGCACCTGAATATAAGCCTCACCCACTGAATTTTTTAAAAATAATTATTTTTAATATAAATAAGCCGCACATGTCTATAAGGAGTATAAGCCGCAGGTGCCTACCGGTACATTTAACGAAATGAACTTTACACAGGCTAAAATGAATATCGGAGTATAAGCCGCAGGTGCCTACCGGTACATTTAAAGAAATGAACTTTACACAGGCTAAAATGAATATCAAAAGTAATACAATAGTGATGCATATTATTAGTTATGCCAGTTACGATAAGTGCACTGTTGCTTTAAGAGAGCACAGTTGCAAGAGTCAATCAGAAGCTAGGACGTTAGATTGAAGACAGAGAGATAGAAGAAAGACGCTAGTTTGAAACCAGTGAGCTAAAGAACTTGAAAAGACTGGATTTGTATTGTAGTAAACTTTTATTTTCTAAAGTGTTTTGAGTTGTGTTCTGTCTATGCCGGTAGACTGTGGTTATTTTGACATTAGTTAAGTTATTGAGAGATACTGAGAAATCGCGTGGAGCTAAGCATCCATGCGGCTGCATTCATGCTAGCATCCTAGCTCCACAAAGCCACCGTAAACACAAAGCAACCGTATAAGTCACAGGTATCATAATCCATAAATTAGCCGCGTCATTGTCTAAGCCGCGAGGTTCAGAGCATGGGAAAAAAGTAGCGGCTTGTAGTCCGGAAATTACGGTAAATAACGTATTATTGAAATAAACCTAGTTTTTGTCCTTCTGTTGTCCGTCTCCTTGTAACGCTACCGTAAGAGGTCTCTGCAGCTCTCTGCATCTAGATCTTTTGTAGATGCTTTTGTCCAGAATACACATTGTGTGTTACATTGAAAATACATACATACATACATACATACAAAATGTAAAACCATTTTCACTGGCCAGAGGGTTTATCCCGGCCCCGTTCATCGCCTCCTTGCGTCCGCCGGTGTGTCTCACCGTAACTGGGTTAGGGTTAGGGTTAGGATGTGTCCCACCTAGGGCTGAACGATTTGGGAAAATAATCTAATTGCGATTTTTTTACCAAAATATTGCGATTGCGATTTAATATGCGATTTTTTTTTGTATCCTCTTTTTTTCCTAACAAAACGTAATGAATAATTTAAATATGACCAACACAATATTAGATACATTTAGTGTAAAATATTCTTTCCCACATTTTACATTTTTATTTAACTGCTCATTACAGAAACAAGAACAACAAATAGGTGGCTTTGCCACTGTGCATTTAAGTAATTTAAAAAAAGTAATTTTAAGTATAAACACTAGGCATGCACTTTTTAGACACTGTGTGCAAAATTTACCATCTTAAAAAAAAAAAAAAAAAAAAAACATTTTTGGATGGGTTAGGGTTAGGGTGTGTCTCACCGTGGCTGGGTTAGGGTTAGGGTGTAGGTCTCACCGTGGCTGGGTTAGGGTTAGGGTGTGTGTCTCACCGTAGCTGGCGCGCAGGTGCGGGTTGCGGAGGCGGCTGTCCTTGCGCAGGCTGCCCACGATGATGGTGACGCAGGAGAGGAAGAGCACCAGGCCGATGACGATGCCCGCCACCACCAGAGGAGACACCAGCAGGCTGGCCTCGCTGCCCCCGTCACGGCAGTCTGGGTACTCATGGATGGGGCTGCTCTGGTTTGAGCTCACTGGACACAGCAACAGAGGGGGGGGGAGAGAGAGGGGGGGGAGGGGGAGAGAAGGGGGGGAGAGAGGGGGGGGTAGAGAGAAGGGGGGAGAGAGAGAGAAGGGGGGGGAAGGGTGGGGGAGAGAGAGATAATTTTAGAGGTTAATCTTTTATTACTTTATTGACAACACTTCATGTAAATACACAAAGTGTAGACACACTTGTCCACACAAGAACACACAACATGAAAACACACACACAGAGACATGAACACACACACACACACACACACACACACACAAAGACAGACACCCGTCTGTAGTTCACAGGTCAAGTCTGCTCGGAGGAGCTGAGTCCTCTGTGGAGGAGGTTCTTAAGTCTGCAGCGTTTAATATTTGATTCCAACTCTTTTGAATATTTAAAGACTCGGGCCGGAACGCTTTCCTGACACCTTCCACCAGCAGAGCTCACTGGTCCTTCCATTAGCTCGCGCTAACACAGCGCTCGCCGCGGCTGTCAGAGGCACACACAGACGCTCAAGCACACAATCCATACTCACAGCAGATGCGTGCGCACACACACACACACATGCACACACACACACTCTCTCACACACACACACATGCACTCTAATGCGCACACACACACACTAACAAAGCCAAGCACAAACACTCACACACACACAAGCGCATGCATGCACACACACTCTCACACTCTCTGACACACACACACACACAGACATACACAGTACAAACACACACACACACACAGAGACATACACAGAGCACAGAGCTCTTTTCAAAATCCATACACACATACCCCTCCAACCTAAATCCCTTCAAAATGTTCACACTCCCATCAAAAGGACAAAAAATCCAAGTACAAATCCTTGATGACACACACAGGACTCAAACAACTGCATACACAGGAAAGCAGAAGACACACACACACACACACACACACACACAGACAAACTTTAAATCTGTGTTTGACAGCTGATAACGTCGTCCACCGTGGTTTTGGCTCTCAAGCAGCACGTGTCTGAGGCCTTCTCGGCGACAGTAAACAGCAGTGAAATCTAATGAAATTATGCACGAACCTAGCGGCGTCGTATGCTAATCCAAACAGTATCTACTCACACCTCACGGAACTGCCGCGGAACTATGATAATAGAGGTGATATCATTTAACACGGTCTCTGATTTCTGCTGCTAGCGTTTCCTTAATCCCCGTCATGACCAACATTATGAGCAGCACACAGAGACATGAACACACACACACACACACACACACTGCCTGGTCCAACTTCTCTCTAAAGGTTTGTGTGGGGCTGATGGTCCGTGTAACCTTTCACCTTTCACCTTTCACCTAATGTCTCATGGATATTTAGTCACCTGAAGGTAACGGGAAATATAATAAGGAAAGAAGCTTCTAGCTTTGGGTGTTGAGGGAACAGGATGCGATGCATACAGTAACTGTTGAGGATTGACCTGCTTTGATGATGAGGCTTAAAGAGACCATCTGGGATAACTGGGAGAATGTATGCATAGCTCCGTAAAGCAAGCAATGCACATTCTGGCAGTTTAATGCTATAATATTTAATGGTTTAGTTGTTTAATATAAGCTGTATATAAAAATACAAACAATGTATATGTTGGCCATGTTCTAGAGGGTTCTAGAGGGCATCTGCAGGAACAAATCTACGCAAATCTACGCGAGGCTCCACTGTGTTAGTAGCTGTGAGGTGTGCTGTGAGGATCCCCAGCATTAACACACAAAACACTGAAGGGACCGGTATAATTAATCAGAATATGCCATAGTCAATAATTCAATGATCTTATACCTAGTTATAATTGTTACTTTTATTTGGATTTAACTAGCATGTAAACAGTTCCTGGGTGAATATACTTGATTTTGACGAGGGGAGTGAGGTGCGACATTGGTCTCACCTTCCCCCCCCCCAGGTCGAGACAAAGAGCCCTACACCCATGGCCCATTTGAATAGACGGTAACACCCCTTAGATATCAGTATCATGTCTCACAGTGGTCGGCCGCCATTCTTCAAGAATAAACCTGGATCCTGACTGATCAAACCTAAGACTGAATCTTCAATATATGGTATAAATGATATCCTTTCAACACTCAGTGTTAATGAGTAAGATCCGGTCAATCTCCAGCTTTCTGTGGAACCTGTCAGCACTGCACAGACAGATATGAGTAAGTGAGTAAGTGAGTCAGTGATTGAGGGAGGACGTAGTCGTAGCTGCTTGATGACATTCCTCCAGCCGATGTTTTTGTACTCGTCTACACCAGCGGAACAACATGGCGATGATGATGCAGAATAACTCTAACATTAGCAAAGACAACAGCACAGTGGCCCATCTCTGAGTGTTCAGCTGCCAGGCACAACAACAGACGCTTGGATGAGCATTTTAAGGGCCCTCGTCCAAAATGATTCCTTTGTTCCCTTGTCCCAAGCTTACAACCAGCTTAAAACCCAGTAGCCTGGGATCCAATGCTTTAATGTGCTTGTGTGTGTGTGTGTGTGTGTACAAATGTGTGTGTGTGTGTGTGTGTGTGTGTGGGGGAGTGTTTGTATGGGCTAGCACTAAGCGGTTGGGTGTGAATTCTATGACATTTTATTTGGCATTGCTAAATGCCTCCATTAAACAGGGAAACTAATTGCAGTGTTTTTCTGTCATCAACGGACAATTTGCAAATGCATCTGAGAAAATGGATGCAGTTGAAACACAGTGATGTGTATCCGTGTGTGGGAGTTTGTGTGTGTGAGAGTGTGTGTGTGTGAGTGTGTGTGTGTGTGTGTGTGTGTGTGTGTGTGTGTGTGTGAGAGTGTCCTAGTGGAAGATGGAGAGAGAAAAAAGAGAGGAAGCCGAAGAGAGACATGGAGATGTGTGTGGTAGAGAGAAAGAGAGAGAGAGAGAGAGAGAGAGAAAGAGAGAGAGAGAAAGAGAGAGAAAGAGAAAGAGAGAGATAGAGAAAGAGAGAGAGAGAGTGAGAGAGAGAGAGAGAGAGACAGAGAGAGAGAGAGAGAGAGAGACAGAGAGAGAGAGAGAGAGAGAGAGAGAGAGACAGAGAGAGAGAGAGAGAGAGAGAAAGGGAGTGAGGGAGGGAGACAGGAGCGAGAGACGACAGGCTCATTCTGAGGACCGGCTGGGTGTTTGCATGGCAAGCGCATGGCTCCATTAGGCTGCTTTCTTGCTGGGATCACTTTAACTGTCTTCCCCTCCGCTGGCCACGGCCGCATTACTGTTAGATCACACTCCAGCCTTGCATGCAGGCGCCAGATTGGCACGGCCAGATTGGCACGGCCAGATTTGCACACGCCATGAGAGGCGGAGACGAGTCCTCCGAACATGAGGTCAGGGTTAGGGTGGACATGAGGGCAGGGTTAGGGTTAGGGTGAGGGTGGGCATGAGGGCAGGGTTAGGGTTAGGGTGGGCATGAGGGTAGGGTGGGCATGAGGGCAGGGTTAGGGTTAGGGTGAGGGTGGGCATGAGGGCAGGGTTAGGGTTAGGGTGGGCATGAGGGCAGGGTTAGGGTTAGGGTGGGCATGAGGTCAGGGTTAGGGTTAGGGTTAGGGTGGGCATGAGGGTAGGGTGGGCATGAGGGCAGGGTTAGGGTTAGGGTGGGCATGAGGGTTAGGGTGAACATGAGGCCAGGGTTAGGGTTAGGGTGGGCATGAGGTCAGGGTTAGGGTTAGGGTTAGGGTGGGCATGAGGTCAGGGTTAGGGTTAGGGTGAGGGTGGGCATGAGGGCAGGGTTAGGGTTAGGGTGGGCATGAGGGTAGGGTGGGCATGAGGGCAGGGTTAGGGTTAGGGTTAGGGTGGGCATGAGGGCAGGGTTAGGGTGGGCATGAGGGCAGGGTTAGGGTTAGGGTTAGGGTGGGCATGAGGGTAAGGTGGGCATGAGGGCAGGGTTAGGGTTAGGGTGGGCATGAGGGTTAGGGTGGGCATGAGGGTAGGGTGGGCATGAGGTCAGGGTTAGGGTGAGGGTGGGCATGAGGCCAGGGTTAGGGTTAGGGTGGGCATGAGGTCAGGGTTAGGGTTAGGGTGGGCATGAGGC
>NC_045157.1:967136-972136 GCF_900700415.2 Clupea harengus
GGTGAGGACGAGCGCTAATGCCATCGCCGCCGCCGCCGCCGCCACCATCGCGGGACCAATCACAGCTGAGATGGAAAATGAGTCATGTCATGTCATGGTCTGCTTGTCTTTATAGGGGCCACAGCCTGTTGCTCGCCATGGCAACCTTGGAAGGACAGCCGCGAAAAAGGTCAAAGTAATAGCTCTTATCTCCGAGGTCAAATATGTTGTTTCCGCGGCAGAGCAGAAGTTAGGCAAATCCCCACGGGGATATGTTCGACCGCTTGGACAAGGTGATGCTGAAGTCTCTCAAGAGTATTGACCTGCCATTCCCTACAGATTCTCTCCTTTGCAACATACTTGCCCATCATGTGACACAGGAGCTGAAATTGAATGAGGTATGAGGGTTTTGATTGGCTTCTTGACTTCTTGAGAGTAGATTAGCAAACATTTAGAGAGCGCAAGAGACCTTCCTGTTAAACTGTGACGTCTGTCTCCTTTTCTGCGGGATTATTTGGGTTTGTGTACCCAAGGTAACTGATACACTGTAACTAATAGTTTAGCTGGAGAAGCTAAGAGCTACACTGTAACTAATAGTTCAGCTGGAGAAGCTAAGAGCTACACTGTAACTAATAGTTAAGCTGGAGAAGCTAAGAGCTACACTGTAACTAATAGTTTAGCTGGAGAAGCTAAGTGCTACACTGTAACTAATAGTTTAGCTGGAGAAGGGAAGAGCTACACTGTAACTAATAGTTTAGCTGGATAAGCTAAGAGCTACACTGTAACTAATAGTTTAGCTGGAGAAGCTAAGAGCTACACTGTAACTAATAGTTTAGCTGGAGAAGGTAAGAGCTACACTGTAACTAATAGTTTAGCTGGAGAAGCTAAGAGCTACACTGTAACTAATAGTTTAGCTGGAGAAGCTAAGAGCTACACTGTAAGTAATAGTTTAGCTGGAGAAGCTAAGAGCTACACTGTAACTAATAGTTCAGCTGGAGAAGGTAAGAGCTACACTGTAACTAATAGTTCAGCTGGAGAAGCTAAGTGCCTGCAGCATGAGGGGAAGGGGGAGATACACACATTGGTGATGTCACAATGGGACCACATGCAGCAGGGTGAAGGGATGAGGGGATGAAGGGAGTGGGGGAGAGGGAAGAGAAGAGCGAGTGAAGCACTGAGAGAAGGAGATAAATGAGCAGAGGGAGCAGCACTGTACTCGAAACAATCTCCTCCTTGAAACGCGCGGGAACCAAATATCCCAGAGCACTTGGCTTTGAAGGGCAAACAGAGCAAGCCCAGCCCAGCACAACCCAGCCCAGCCCAGCCCAGCCCAGCCCAGCCCAGCCCAGCCCAGCACAGCACAGCCCAGCCCAGCCCAGCCCAGCCCAACCCAGCCCAGCCCAGACCAGCCCAGCCCAGCACAGCCCAGCCCAGCCCAGGCCAGGCCAGGATGAGGGCCTACGAGGGTAAGCCTGCAACTCAGAGGCACTACAACAGCACATGTGCACAGAGCATAAGCATTCACCAAACATATCCACACATATACAATCCAACACCAAACATATCCACATATCCACATATCCACATCCAACACAAAACTCCAAACATATCCACATCCAACACAAAACTCCAATAAAATCTACACTGTATACAATATTCCCACATTAACATTCCAGCAAATTAACATTAACAGCAAACTTAGCCACTCACCAACAGCCTGCACTGATACTGTATGTCATTTGAAATCCTAAGACGGCAATGTGATCAGACTGAAATGTTCAGGTGTCTCTTGACAATGCTATGAATGCACCACATTGCTTTTGAAATACAGTAGTTCTGCTATGCCTGCTTCGCGTAGCTTCTCCTAGCATTCAGTTTCTCCAACAGCATCACAGGCAGCATTACTAGCATTAGCATTATCAGCATCACAGGTAGCATCACTAGGGCCTGATATCACACACACACACACACACACAACACACACACACACACACACACACACACACACACACACACACACACACACACACACACACACACACACACACACACACATCAGCATCACTAGAGTTATGACCCCTCAGCTCTCACTCACATTCTCGCTTTTTTAATCCGGCAACATCTACAGTACATGAACGTTTTGTATTTTGTACAACTCTGACTTAATGGCAAACTTATTTCTACCAAAGGCGATTGCACCATACACTTCACCTATGCCTGTGAGGTCAGCAGGCGTCGTCTGTTCATTCCGCACTGAGGTTGTAGTGTCTGTGTCAAGGCTGTCATTCCCCACATCGTTTAACCCAGATTAAGGGAACAAATGGGAGCAGGTACCCGAGCAGGCTGGCCTCAGCAGCCCCTAAACAGGCGAGCAGGCAGGGGATTAAGGGAGGGGGCATGTGTGTGTGTGTGTGTGTGTGTGTGTGTGTGCTCGCTGTATTATCCAGACCTCTGTGGCTGTAATGGGTCAGGAGGAGCAAAAGCTGAGCCCATTTTTGCGGCATTTGCCGGCGTTGATCCCACTCTCGCTGTCAGGGCTGGCAGTGTGAGCCACGAGGATGAAAATGTAATGAGTGTAATGAATGACACACACACACACACACACACACACACACACACACACACACACATACACACACCGACCCCACAAACAGACGCACAGACACAGATGCCTCCCCTCCCCCAACCCTCACCACCATCAGCACCAATCCCCCCATCCCACACACACACACACACACACACACACACACACACACACACACACACACAATCCCCCCATCCCACAGTTCCTTCCTCCCCTCTGAGATTAAACGGACTCTAATGGAGTCTGCTGCCCTGTGACACAACCCCACAACCCCACAGCCTCACCTCCAGCGTCTCAACAACCCCACAACCTCACAGACAGCGCCGCTGGGGCAGAATGAAGGGTGGCCCATGGGTCTGGTTGAAAGGATTCAAAATCCGATACGAAAAGTCAGTGCTGTCAGAAGTGAAGTTCAGCTCACGCTTCACTTTTTGAACTTCTCACCTGTAGAAACAGCATCACCTGTGATGACTCACACACGGCCCCAATATCTAGACCCTAATGAAGAGAAATGCCACATTTTGACACTGAGTTGCCCATAATTACCAACCAGACCAAAAAAAAAAAGCCTGAAATGTCTCTCCTCTTGCACACTGTTTCATCAGCCGCTCCAACCCACTGTACTTTCCCATAACCACAATTAATAGGGCCTATTAGGACAGCCTGGCCGCTAATTGCAAAGAAAATAGCTTTTCCAGAGAGAGGCTCAGGACGCCTCACCTGACATCTGCCAGTGCACCATGCCACCTGCACCTCCATCTTGGATTTATTTCTTTATTTCCTCAACAGCATCCCTCTCTGGCCTAGAGTCGGCCTACCCACACATAACTCATGGATATTAATGACAGCGGAACGTAGATAGTATTAGTAAGCAATCCATTTGTATACTTTGTATGCCTCTCTCCTCATCTCCCCCCATTTATCCGTCTGTCGGTCTGTCGGTCTGTTAGCCTAAACAAAATTGGCTGATGCTTATCGATTTGGATGGATATGCATTTGTATATGTATGAGTATATGTGTGTGGGTTCGTTTTGCACGTGAGTATGTGCGATGATGGGAATCTTTGAAATCTGCAGAGAGCTTTTTCACTTCGATTTCCATAATTCATAGATGTGTTGGCAGAGAGATTGGTTTCTATGTGTGCCACTGCTGTTGTGTGTGTGTGTGTGTGTGTGTGTGTGTGTGTGTGTGTGTGTGTGTGTGTGTGTGTGTGTGTGTGTGAGTGTGTGTGTGTGTGTGTGTGTGTGCGCCACTGCTGTTGTGTGAAGGGAGATCATATGCACACTGAACTGGAACAGGGCCATTTCAATCTCTTTTTTCTTTTTCTTTCCACCAAAGCCCGGTTGACCTGATTGGTTGAGACTCAGAGAGTCAGAGAGTGAGAAATGTGATGACAGTTTTCTCTTTTTTAATGTCTCTTTTGTTTTACACTACAAATGAGTAATTAGAAGTAATCACAGCACATCTAATTGTACTAATGTAATTTCACACTGTGTAATTGCATCAGTTCAATTCGAGAATCATATCCAGTAAAGGCAAAAGGCAGATTTGAATCAACTGTCTCCAGCACTGTAAAACAAGAGCAAACCTGCCAGCTTTCTTGTCCTCTCTTTGACAGGAATCCAGACATATAAAAGATTGCAAAAGACGCGGGCCCGTAAGCATTTGATCTTACCTCTAAGAGTACTTCTAAGTCACACTAAAAGTCTCTAACTAAAAGTTTTCTGCTAAACCCAAAAGTCTGCTGAAACCAACTCTTACTAAGGAAAAGCCAGACCTCAGCTAATACTCCATTGCAGCGGCTGGCGTCAAGTCTCCCGCGCGAGCTTGCTTGCAAAGACCTCAGTGATTGGTTGACGTCGAGTCTCCCGTGCAAGCCTGCTTGCAAAGACCTCAGTGATTGGCTGAGGTCAAGTCTCCCGCGCGAGCTTGCTTGCAAAGACCTCAGTGATTGGTTGACGTCGAGTCTCCCGTGCGAGCCTGCTTGCAAAGACCTCAGTGATTGGTTGATGAGTGACGGGTCTGTGCCGGTGATATAGTGTGACTTAGCAGTGACTCACTGTAGCCCTAGTGGTGTTGTGTGAATCCGGCCCCCTGACACCTAATCACACTTCACACACACACACACACACACACACACACACACACACACACACACACACACACACACACACACACACACCCACAAGGGGGTTAGACGCCTGGTCAGTGTCTTCATGAATATGGGCCCCGACGCCTGGTCAGTGTCTTCACGGAAGCCAGCAGAGGAGGGCTGTAAGCGGAGGGCTGGATGCAGAGAGCTGGACGCGACGGGGCTGGATGCGGAGAGCTGGATGCAGAGGGCTGGATGAGGTGGAGCTATAAGCAGTGGGCTGGATGCAGAGGGCTGGATGAGGTGGAGCTATAAGCAGTGGGCTGGATGCGGTGGAGCTGGATG
>NC_045157.1:974636-977136 GCF_900700415.2 Clupea harengus
AGAAACCTGCCTGCAAGATGTAAAATCTTGGATGGCTAACAACTTCCTGCTCCTCAACTCTGATAAAACTGAGGTTATGCTTGTAGGCCCCGATCAATTGAAAATGACACTATCTAGCCATCTACCCACACTCGATGGCATCCCAACACCCAATACTAGCATCAAAAACCTTGGTCTACCTATCAACCAAGACCTCCTACTTGACTCACACATAAAACAGATCTCAATTTTTTTCATTCACGCAATATTGCCAAAATTAGAAAAGTCCTATCCCTCCCAGATGCAGAAAAACTAATCCACGCATTTATTACATCGCGACTAGATTACTGTAATGCTCTCCTGTCCGGATGCAGCAACAACTCAATGAAGAGCCTCCAACTTATACAGATCGTTGCTGCCCGTACACTCACCAGAACTAATTCCAAAAATATCAAAAACCACAATAGGAGGCAGAGCCTTCAGCTACCGAGCCCCCTTCCTCTGGAACAATCTCCCTGCCTCCATCCGAGATGCAGACACCCTTTCTATATTCAAATCGAGACTAAAGACATTCCTCTTTAGTGCATCCTATAGCCACAAGTAATTGCTTCAACAAACCCATCACCTGCTGGGCCAGCCAGCCAGCCAGCATAACTAGACATATCTAAACACATACAAAAACCTCAAAAATCTATCAAACTGGGCTACAGACAGCGTATGTTGTACCGTGAAGGAGTGCGACAGATCCCGGGTACAGCATACGGCGCGTGTTGCGACTGTCACCAGCCAATTGGGCACTGTTGTGCACCCTGCCACCCTTACAAAGCTTATGACTAAAATCTCCACATGTACCAAACCTAACTAAATGCTAAATAATATTCCCATACCTAGCCAGGCAGCCTCTCTCTCTCTCTCCCTCTCCTTTTATATCACACTGCTAATGCCTATAATAATACTGATAAAATGGCCATATTGCCTACTGTAAAATTGACTACCTAAAAGTATCTCCTTATCTGTTTCCCAAATTGATGTCTATTAACAAAAATGTTCTCTCTCCCTTATAGCATGTTCCAATTGCTGATGGATGTGGAAACACTGCTCCTCACCCCCACTACTCCTCATCTATGCATTTGGACAGCCAAACTCTACCCACTCACTCTGTTTTTTTCTTTCTCTCCTAATCTGGACGCTATTCGCTCCTCGCTATGGGACGCTGCTGTAGTCTCTACACCCAATCTACCTGTAGAAACCCTCGACCAACTGCACTCACCGCCACCGCACTGCCGTACACTTACTCTACCCCATACCCTATGCTAGCATTTATATATAGTATATATTATTGCCACCACCGACATGTTTCTCTGTTCCTACTCTCCTTACCCCTGTAACAGTAACCCTATGAGCACAGTGTATACCCTCCAAACTGTTCTTGTATGCATCACGTATATACCACCGGATGTCTGTATATATATTATGTACAGTACATCTACCAAATGCAGGCTATGTACAACACCTGTTGTTTCCCTTCCCCTTCTGCCACACAACCCTCCCCCCATCCCCCCCTTCCTATCTCCACCCGGCCGACCTCAAGCAGATGGGTGCCCCCCTTATGTGCCGTTGTTCTGCTTAAGGTTCCTTCCTGACTAACAGGGAGTTTTTCCTTGCCCCTGCTGCCATTGTGCTTGCACTAAGGGGGTCCAGGCTCTGGGCTCTGTAAAGCGCCTTGAGACAATTGTATTGTTATGGCGCTATATAAATAAAATTGAATTGAATTGAATTGAAAAAGAGAGAAGAGAAGAGAGAGAAGGGCGTGTGCTTAACGAGGGAGAAGAGAGAGAAGAGAGAGAAGGGCGTGTGCTTAACGAGAGAGAAGAGAGAGAAGAGAGAGAAGGGCGTGTGCTTAACGAGGGAGAAGAGAGAGAAGAGAGAGAAGGGCGTGTGCTTAACGAGAGAGAAGAGAGAGAAGAGAGAGAAGGGCGTGTGCTTAACGAGGGAGAAGAGAGAGAAGAGAGAGAAGGGCGTGTGCTTAACGAGGGAGAAGAGAGAGAAGAGAGAGAAGAGAGAGAAGGGCGTGTGCTTAACGAGAGAGAAGAGAGAGAAGAGAGAGAAGAGAGAGAAGGGCGTGTGCTTAACGAGGGAGAAGAGAGAGAAGAGAGAGAAGAGAGAGAAGAGAGAGAAGGGCGTGTGCTTAACGAGGGAGAAGAGAGAGAAGAGAGAGAAGAGAGAGAAGAGAGAGAAGGGCGTGTGCTTAACGAGAGAGGAAAGGGTGGGGAGGTGTGCAGTAATTGCTTCGGTAACCGTGGAAATAAGCACTCAGTTATTTGAATGTTACATAGGAGCACGCCGGGTCCGTGGCGGGGTTTGAAGGCCCAGGTGTGCGCGTTAGCACTGTTGCTAATGTCGTAGCACGCCGGCATGAGGAGACGCAGCCTACTGAGGCCACCATCCCAAAACCTCGTTTGTGCACCTACTCACTCCGCCACAAAGAAAATGGTGTTTGCTCACAGATACGGCAAGTCAC
>NC_045157.1:984636-989636 GCF_900700415.2 Clupea harengus
AAGTGTTGTCCTTCAGATTTCACCGCCAAAGTCTTACGATAAGCAAATTATCCTGCATCACTGTAAATGGGAAATTACACCTCCCGACGTGAAATGAATGATCGAGCATTCCAGGTTACCTACAATGATGAATGCTTTCCGCTATAAACCTGTGAAGTCTTCGGCCGTCCAAAATCTCTCGGATCGTTTACGACAGCAGAGCGAGGACACATAACGCGCTCGCCTAAATGAAGACGCATCTCCGCACGTTCGGGTTCGCGAGGAGTTGCCTTATCCCTGATGCCCACTCAGGACCGCCGTCAGTAAACGCAATATGCAGCTTTCGGAACAAGCGGGGCAGAGAGACATAACATTTGCTTCACTGGGGACACTGAGACAGACATGGTTCGCAGGCATTCAGTCAACTGTGTGGCAGTTATAATGCCATCATTGTGGCAGTTATAATGCCATCATATTTCATTCAGATGGCATGCGGTCAGGTGGTGAACTGCCGGCAACACAGACGAATGTTAGCAAACAGAGAGGGATCCGTTCCATGTCCCATGGATTCTCGGCGCCCTGCTCTCTGTAGAGATTATAGGAATTACAGAAGAACCTTGTCTAATAGAGAGAAACGGTGTGTAAGACAACACCATTTTTCACTTGAACCCCGTTTTTGTTGTCCTCCTCAGTGGTTGTATGAAGTATAGAAAATACTATATATCTGTCTGTCTGTTTGTCTATAGTGCTACATTTGATATAAACATTCAATATTTGAACTTTGATCCATTGCTTCGGCTTTACGAGGCCTTATTCCAAACTAAGGTACAATGACCGGTCGACATTACTAAGACAATAAGTCAATAACCCATGAAGAAAGTATTGTGCCGTAATGAATATACTTTTTAATACGCAATGTGTTGTGATATTGCTTGAGATATTGTTTGATCAAACACAATAACCTTGCACATTGTATGTGGTAGGTCTATGGTGTGTTGGTCGTTACATTAGTCTACAGCTACTAGCTACTACAACTACTACAGAGAGCATTGTAAAAAAATATTTAGTCGTAATCATTTAGTGTCCTCTAAAAACAATGGTGGACATGGACAACTACACGGGGTTCTTGGCGACTCCTGCTGGAAATCTCATGTACAGTTATGAATCATTTATTGCTGCAGTCAGTCTGTGCATTAGTGTAACCTAACTAAATCTGAGATTATATTGTAGTTTGGCCTCCTGTTTAAAAAAAAGAGAGACAAAAACTGACTAGCTGTCCTGCTAACTTAAAGCTGTAGAACGTCCTAAAAAAAGGAATCTCGTTTAAAATGTTCCAGTGAAGACCATGGACAAGAGGTGAGCCACAGGTTGGTTCACTGCCTCAGCATCCACGGCCTCTCCGATTTCTCCTTGAGATGCGCGGGTGTCAGGACGGATTGTGTTCACGGTTGTGCAGTCTGTACGGTAAGCGGGCTTTTAATTAACGGTGACAAATTCTGCTTTGAGATAGGATCGATGGTGAGGTGACGGCAGTGATCCCGTGTTTATCTTGTCAGGCCTGCATATGTCACCTTGCCGTGGCGCGTGTGAGGTGCCCGCGCCGCTGAATTGGCGCCTCTGATAAGGAGAGCGCGAGCGGAGAGAGTCAGCGCCCACCCTGACCGACGACCTGCTAAAAGGAGGAAGAGATGTGGAGCTCTGTAAATATTTCATCCTGTGAAGCTGCAGTTGGCAGATAGCCTAGCCGGGGCCCACGCCATCCAAAATGATGCTCCTAGAAAATGCAAACAGCAGGCCTATTGGGAAAGAGAAAAGAGCAAACTATAAAGAGGTCTTACCTTGCCCACTGCGTTTAAAAATACAATTTGAGTTATAAATACATTGAAGTGATATTGATTAGGTTGCTGGGCCTGGTCTAGGCAAAAAAACAATCATACTAACCAAAATGAAAGCATTCATCAACCTGACCACATACTGGCTAAACACAAGCACAAACACACACACACACACACACACATATATTACATTACACACACACACACACACATATATATGGGAAATATGGGTATTTACCAAGCTGATTTTGGCATTGCAAGACATTTTCCTGAAGCATTATTCTAAAGATGCTCTCATGTGTAATGTTGCATAACTACTAAGCTGTTCTACAAGCACTACTCTGAGTGCTGGCTCTATACCTTCTGTGTGTCATGAAATCACATAGGTATGGTGTACATGTTCATATGCTTTGTCCTCTGATATGTGTACGAACTACTCTGCTTGATCCCGGTTCTCTCTTCTCCTCCCCTCGCTTCTCTTCTGCACCCCTCCCTGTTCTATCTCCATCTCTCTACCCAGCTGGTCCCAAGCAGACGGGTCCCCCCCTTTGAGCTTAGGTTCTGAGGTTCTCAAGGTTTCTTCCTGTTAAAGGGGAGTTCTTCCTTGCCCCAGTCGCCTTAGTGTTTGCTCCAGGGGGTTCAGGCTCTGGGCTCTGTAAATCGTGTGTGTGTGTGTGTGTGTGTGTGTGTGTGTGTGCTCTAGGGAGTTCAGGCTCTGGGCTCTGTAAAGCGTGTGTGTGTGTGTGTGTGTGTGTGTGTGTGTGCTCTAGGGGGTTCAGGCTCTGGGCTCTGTAAAGCGTGTGTGTGTGTGTGTGTGTGTGTGTGTGTGTGTGTGTGTGTGTGTGTGTGTGTGTGTGTGTGTGTGTGTGTGTGTGTGTGTGTGTGTGTGTGTGTGTGTGTGTGCTCTAAGGGGTTCAGACTCGGGGCTCTGTTAAGCACATAGAGACAATTTAAATTGTTCAACAGACACTATAGAAATATAATGGAATTGAATTGAACTTGTGATTCAAACAGGGAGAGGTATCAGAATACAGAATATTAGAATCGGCTTAACCTCATTTGTTCAACATACCTCAGACTGTTGATTTAGAGTACATGCACACATAGGCTGTAGCCTTGGCAATCTGGGCTCCCAAAATAACACCTCTACCTTATAGCATCACTGCTGTTATTTCCATTGGCTAACTAACACCTCCTCAACTGTATCATTTTCATTCCAAAGCTGGTCAAATGGCAATCATTAATGAAATGAATGGCTAATTATATCACATACATTACACTGA
Source organism: Clupea harengus (assembly GCF_900700415.2). NCBI lineage: Eukaryota > Metazoa > Chordata > Actinopteri > Clupeiformes > Clupeidae > Clupea > Clupea harengus. Next base: position 987,734 of record NC_045157.1, read on the forward strand.
CATAATAACGGCATTCCACTACTGTTGACTAGCTGCCTGCCACTTTGCTGCCACTTTGAAAATGTCTAAGCGCATCCATGGCCTCTCTGCTGTGTGAGTGTGTGTGTGTGTGTGTGTGGGGGGGGGGGTAAACATGCATGGCCTCTCTGCTGGTGTGTATGGGGTATACAAGTATAAACACGCATGGCCTCTCTGCTGTGTGTGTGTGTGTGTGTGTGTGGGGGGGAGGGGGAGGGGAGGGGGGGGTATACACGCATGGCTTCTCTGCTGTGTGTGTGGGGGGGTATACACGCATGGCCTCTGTGCTGGTGTGTGTGTTATAAACACACATGGGTAAACTGCAAGATAACGCAGTCTAGGTAGTACCAGTTTATGTGCCTTGCTGTCATTTGCAGTTGCCATCTGTTGATGTGAGAGAAATGCGCCTTCGCAGCTGTGCAGAGGTGTTGGGGATCATCCTCACGCCTCACGCCCCACGGCTCAGGGGCTACAGCAACACTCCATTTATCTTCTGCCACATGTGTGAAATCTCTGCATATTTCGGGCCGTTTTGTGTCGGATCAGCAAAATCTCGAGTGTGGAGTCTCTCCCTCATGCCCACCCCCCCCCCCCCACACACACACACACACGCATACACAGACACACACCTTAGGGTGGTTTTACCACACCTTAGGGAGAGTTCATTTGGCTAGCTCAGCAGAAGAACAGAAACGTGTGGTTTCTCAGCTCTCCTACAGGTCTGTGAAGTATGGTGTGAGAACAGAGGTGCATCATTTCTCTCTATAAGTCCATAAATTGCTCTATACATGTACTCCCAGTCTATATATGTACTCCCAGTCTATACATGTACTCCCAGTCTATACATGCACTCCCAGTCTATACATGTACTCCCAGTCTATACATGCACTCCCAGTCTATACATGTACTCCCAGTCTATACATGCACTCCCAGTCTATACATGTACTCCCAGTCAAACCACCAAAGGTGAAACCTTATATGTGCTGTTTGTGACGTCCCTCTCACGGCGCTTTCTCAGCTGCCATAGAAGAGTTTGTGCTTTGATGTGGCTTTGGGACAAACACCCATAGCTATGCTCACTGACGACAACCACCCATAGCTATGCTCATTCTTCAGTTCATCAGGAACACCCAAACAGCTCTGCCAACTGAAATAATGACACACACACACACACACACACTCACACTAACACACACGCACACACTCAGATCCTTTCAAATCTGTCTTACTCCTCCTCATGGCAACCTTAAACATTCACGATTGGCTTAGATCCAAGTCATTTAAAAGTGCAGTTCGAAATTCTAATCCCATTCACTTCATTTCTAATTCAGTCAACTGCTTCTCACAGTCCTCTAACTGTCCGCTCTGTGTGTGCGCTCAAGAAAAACCGTGGTGTTCGTGCACAATCCTGGCTCAATGGGCAACAGACATAGTGGCTTTTGGCCAAGCCAGACAACATTCAGGCCAATCAACATGTTGCTGCCGGAGCACGGAAGGGGAAGGATGGAGGGAAGTCATTTAATTGGCGGTTGAGTTCAAATACCAACAACCCCTCGAGTTGTGAACAGCACAATTAACCTTTAGCACTGAAGAAGAATGTGTATCATGAGGCTGAGGGGGGGGGGACTGCTGCAGCCATGGCCTGAGGTGTGTGTGTGTGTGTGTGTGTGTGTGTGTGTGTGTGTGTGTGTGTGTGTGTGTGTGTGTGAGGGGTGCACTGCTGCAGCCATGGCCTGAATGCCTTAGTATCTTGCATCAATTGTTGGCGGGTAGAACGCAGCACCTAAGGACAGGAGCATGCTGTGCTCCAGTGTGTGTGTGTGTGTGTGTGTTGTGTGTGTGTGGTGTGTGTGTGTGGTGTGTGTGTGTGTGTGTGTGTGTGTGT
>NC_045157.1:992136-1017136 GCF_900700415.2 Clupea harengus
AGAGGAAGAGGAGAGGAAGAGGAGGGAGAGGTATTGTAATAGTACGCGTGAGGATAGTGCATGTTTATGTATAGTGAGATAGTGAAAGGAGATAGAGAGAAGGAGAGGAGGGAGAGGAGAGGAAGAAGAGAGGAAGGAGAGGAGAGGAGAGGAGAGGAGGGAGAGGAAGAGGAGAGGAGAGGAGAGGAAGAGGAGAGAAGAGGAGGGAGAGGTATTGTAATAGTACGCGTGAGGATAGTGCATGTTTATGTATAGTGAGATAGTGAAAGGAGATAGAGAGAAGGAGAGGAGGGAGAGGAGAGGAAGAAGAGAGGAAGGAGAGGAGAGGAGAGGAGAGGAGGGAGAGGAAGAGGAGAGGAGAGGAGAGGAAGGAGAGGTATTGTAATAGTACGCGTGAGGATAGTGCATGTTTATGTATAGTGAGATAGTGAAAGGAGATAGAGAGAAGGAGAGGAGGGAGAGGAGAGGAAGAAGAGAGGAAGGAGAGGAGAGGAGAGGAGGGAGAGGAAGAGGAGAGGAAGAGAGGAGAGGTATTGTAATAGTACGCGTGAGGATAGTGCATGTTTATGTATAGTGAGATAGTGAAAGGAGATAGAGAGAAGGAGAGGAGGGAGAGGAGAGGAGAGGAGAGGAGAGGAAGGAGAGGTATTGTAATAGTACGCGTGAGGATAGTGCATGTTTATGTATAGTGAGATAGTGAAGGGAGATAGAGAGAAGGAGAGAGAGGAAGAGGAGAGGAGAGGAAGAGGAGAGGAGGGGAGAGGAAGAGGAGAGGAAGAGGAGGGAGAGGTATTGTAATAGTACGCGTGAGGATAGTGCATGTTTATGTATAGTGAGATAGTGAAGAGAGATAGAGAGAGGAAGAGGAGAGGAGAGGAGAGGAAGAGGAAGAAGAGAGGAAGAGGAGGGAGAGGTATTGTAATAGTACGCGTGAGGATAGTGCATGTTTATGTATAGTGAGATAGTGAAGAGAGATAGAGAGAGGAAGAGGAGAGGAGAGGAGAGGAGAGGAAGAAGAGAGGAAGAGGAGAGGAGAGGAAGAGGAAGAAGAGAGGAAGAGAGGAGAGGTATTGTAATAGTACGCGTGAGGAGAGTGCATGTTCATGTAAGACTCCTCCAAATGCAGAACTGCTATCCAAGTCCCATCATTTGAAAGATTAATGTGGCGATTCAAGTAACACATCTGCCGTGTGGAAACGAACGCAAGGTACATACAACACATGAGAGGACCAGGGAGGAAGAGAGGAAGAGAGGAAGAGAGGGAGGGGTGGAAAGGAAGAGAGGAAAGAGAAAGGCAAGGGTCAAAGGAGGTGAACTGAACTCCACAGCCCGACCTTCAGGTCGTCCTCCTCCTCCTTCTCTGTCAGCCGCACACACACACACACACACACACGCGCCCCTCGGAGAGACTGAAGGTCCTCCTCCTATCCTCCTCCGCCCGCCGCCCCTCGGGGAGACTGAAGGTCCTCCTCCTGTCTCTGTCCTCCTCACACACACACACACACACACACACACACACACACACACACACGCGCCCCTCGGAGAGACTGAAGGTCCTCCTCCTCCTGTCTCTGTCAGCCGCCCGCCGCCCCTCGGAGAGACTGAAGGTCCTCCTCCTGTCCTCCTCCGCCGCCCCTCGGAGAGACTGAAGGTCCTCCTCCTGTCTCTGTCCTCCTCACACACACACACACACACACACACACACACACGCGCCCCTCGGAGAGACTGAAGGTCCTCCTCCTCCTTTCTCTGTCAGCCGCCCGCCGCCCCTCGGAGAGACTGAAGTCAGACTGATTGTCATCCGGACGCTGTCAGCAATCACGTTATTGTTCTGCATGAGGAGCCTTGTGTCCTTAAATAATAATGAGCAGTAGATACAGCATGCATACGATCTCGTATCGTATGTGTGTTTTGATGTGTGCATATGTGTGTGTGTTTGGATGTGTGCGTGTGTGTGTGTGTGTGTGTGTGTGTGTGTGTGTGTTTGGATGTGTGTGTGTGTGTGTGTTTGGATGTGTGCATATGAGTGTATGTGTGTGTGTGTGTTTGGATGTGTGCATGTGTGTGTGTGTGTGTGTGTGTGTGTTTGGATGTGTGCATATGGGTGTATGTGTGTGTGTGTGTGTGTTTGGATGTTTGCATATGTGTGTGTGTGTGTCTGCATGCATTTGCTCTACTGCTACCTCACTGCTAACAGGCCGCCCACTCATGCGCTCATTTCTATCTCTCTATCTCTCTATCTCTCTATCTCTCTATCTATCTATCCATCTCTCTCTCTATCTATCTATCTATCTATCTCTCTATATCTCTATCTTTCTCTCTATTTGTCTGTCTGTTGTACTGCTCAGGGCATAAATTCTTAGAGAGTGAAGTCAGTCTCTCAGCGCCTCTGAAAACCAGACCAGAAAACCAGAAATCAGACTATCACTATCAACCATCTATTCATAATTCATCTCCAGCTTTTCCATTGAATCCACTGTTTATCTTCCTGTAGGCAGGACCGTGACTAAATAAGAGACGGTGTCCTTAGCCGAGGGGCAAGCTCTGAAGAGACAGCAGTGTTGCCAACAACATGGTGTCCACACACGTGTGTATGTTTAAGACATGAGTGTCCACACGCGTGTGTATGTTTCTGACATGAGTGTCCACACGTGTGTGTATGTTTATGACATGAGTGTCCACACGTGTGTGTATGTTTATGACATGAGTGTCCACACGCGTGTGTATGTTTATGACATGAGTGTCCACACGTGTGTGTATGTTTCTGACATGAGTGCACTACAGTAATAACAGTTCATGCACTGCCGATCTCTGTCTGCCTGTCCTTTTTATGAACGCATAACCATAAAAACAAGGACAGAGCCAGCACACAAGGGCTATAGGTGACTATAATCTGTAATCCACTGAATATACAGTACAATGATATTCACTAATGTACTGATATTCACTACTGATATTCACTACTGATATTCACTACTGATATTCACTGCTGATATTCACTACTGATATTCACTACTGATATTCACTACTGATATTCACTGCTGATATTCACTACTGATATTCACTACTGATATTCACTACTGATATTCACTACTGATATTCACTACTGATATTCACTGCTGATATTCACTACTGATATTCACTAATGCACTGATATTTGTGCTGAGCACTGCAGCTTTATTGATGTCAGTCAGCAACATATGGAATCAGTATGATCGAGTCTGTGTGCATGTATGTGTTTGTGCACACGTGGAGGCACGCACACGCACGCGCACACACACACACACACACACACACACGTGGAGGCGCGCACACACACACACACACACACACACGTGGAGGCACGCACACACACACACACACACACACACACACACACACACACACACACACACACACACGTGGAGGCGCGCACACACACACACACACACACACACACACACACACACACACATGTGGAATGCAGTACCACATAAATAATACTATATGCATCTCCCATAGGGGACGTGGCCTTGTTTGGTGATGCCCACTCACAATCAGTAGAAGAGTTAGACAGGAAGAAAATAAATGTCATAAAACGTTGCCTCATTTGTGTTAGTTTATCCTCAATGTGTACGTGTTGTTTTTCTTGTTTTTTTGTGTCGGTGAACAGCCCTGGGGAGAACGATCTATTATAGGACGGTTTCGGTCAGGTTGCACAGTCAGACGAAAGAGGATACAGAGAAAAAATCACAAAGAGTTAGGGGTAAACACATATTCATCTCTCTATCTGTGACACATACACACACACACACACACACACACACACAGACACACACACACACAGACACACACACACACACACACACACACACACACACACACACACACACACACACACACACACACACAGACACACACACACACAGACACACACACACACACACACACACACACACACACACACACAAGCCAGGTACACATAGAGAGGGGGCGTCTGGAAAGATGGAAACAGATGTGTGGATCTGATAGTGAGCAACAATGGGCTCCGGACAGTTTGATTGACAGGCCTAGTGTGTGCTATAAGATCAGTGAGTGTGAGGAGGTCGGCAGGACTAGCACAGCCCTATCTCCAGCTGTCTCTCTCCCCCATTCAACTGCACAGACAGACAGTTCATCCAGCTGTCTCTCTCCCCCCCATTCAACTGCACAGACAGACAGTTCATTCCGTCTTAGTCCCAGGGCTGGAACCATGCTGCCATCAGTGCTCTATTCTTGGGAGAGGAACTCCGATAAACCCATTCACGGATCACAGAATTCCTGTGCAAATCTAATAATTTAACAGTCTCTCCCAAAAGACACGGCTGCCCATGATGCAGTGGCTGTATTTCTAGGTAAATTAGCCTGATAAACCCATTTACGGTTCACAGAATTCATGTGTACATGGTAATAAAGTTGCTCGCGTACGCGTAGACACAATTGTGGTTTGAGCTGGAATCTTCTACTCCACCCTCCTGTGCTTAAAGGTTGCACAGTTGCGTCTTCCTGTTTGTTGTGCACATTGCTTGTTATGAATGATTGGTCTTCAGTGATGTTTTCTGACTGTTCAGACTTCCCTTTAAGTAAATCCCTGCTGAGGCCACCTCTGGGGGTCTTAACACATGAATCATGAATGATGACATTGAACTACTGGGTTCTCCCAGTTACTCCACATGCTTTCTCTATTCAAAATAGATCCTAGATAAGTTGAGTATGAGCGGTGTGTGTGTGTTCAGCCTGTGTGTATGTTGTATGGGTGGTGTGTGTGTGTGTGTGTGAGTGAGTGGAGTGTGATACGTTGAACTTCCCAATTGTATTGAATCCTGCTGCTCATACGGTCAGATGTAAGTTAGTCCCTGGTCTGTAATTACACTGCACTAACAGTCTTAGCGGTGGTAGCATCACACTGTGCTAAAGGATGTCCAGTTGAGAGCACAGTATTTAGCCAAACACCTAAATACTTAGCTCCGCAACGCATGGTGTCTGGAGGTATCAGTGAACAACACAGAGGAGATTCATGCGATTCATGCTCAATCAACTGTTGTTGCTGTTGGTAGCATAGACATATAAATGTCTATGGTTGGTAGTGGTGAAGAGGTCAAGCGGAAACGGCTGTATCACCACTAGTTGTAATGAAAACAGCGCCACCTATTGTATCGGATATGACATGCTTTCGGCCAATGATTCGATTTATTCACTGCCATGTATATTGGGATAATAGCAGTTGCCCCAAAAGATAGCACAGTCCGACTAAAGCAAGATTCGAATTATACCATCATGTAAACACACTGAGAGTTGGCAAATGTTCACACTCACAGCATATGTCACAGGTCCTGCTGAATGTGTAATCAGTACAGACAGGCGTAACAGGAAAAGTGATGTACTCTCTGCTAGTCGGTTCAGATAGAATTAGGATTCAAGTCGAGGGAAAGGCTCAGCCAACAAGTCAAGGTCCTGTGTGTGTTCTTCCTCCCTGGCTGGCCGAGGTGAACATCAAGCGCATTCATAATAAACACTCTGTGTTTTCACATATGGTGGGGCTAGAGATGTCTCCTTTCATGAGAGAAAAGGATTCAACAGCTTGTGAGATTTCGCTCTGCAGCATAAATATTTATGCCTAAATACACCTACACGCATACACACACACAGAGGCATACAGAAACAGATACACGCAACACACACACACACACACACACACACACACACACGCACATGCACACGCGCACGCGCACACACACACACGCACACGCACACACGCACACGCACACGCACACACACACACGCACACGCACACGCACACAAGGGCTGTTCTGTCAGATGGCAGTCAGGAAGGCAGTATGTCATGTTTCTTTTAGTTGTGTTCACTCGAATGAACCTTTTGCTCATCGATGTAATGATGTCATTGTTCATTGATGTAATGATGTCATTGTTCATTGATGTGAGACTGTGATTAAACAGGCAGGAAAACAGACAGTTTTTTCTGATGTAAACTATGTCTTTATATACTGGGACCGAAGAAACTTCAGGAAGGATTTGATTTTTTCTTAGCTCTTTTAAATACTGCCCTCTGCTGGATCTTGTGATTACTGCAATACCTTCATGCCTTTAGACTCAGATTTGATGCGCAGCCAGTTCTCCAGTAACAGCGCATGTCAGTGTCACCATGGACACCGATATTGGACGTGAGCATGCTGTACGGTTCAGAGACGCCTGTCATATACGTCCGGATAAGAGTGAAGTCTTCACCTTGGACCTGGTCTGTGAAAGAGCAGACTGCTCCTTGTGCTTTCTCTTCCAGTTCCCCTCTCTGGAACGGTGTTCTCTTCAAAGACTGTTCTAGCTAGAACATTATTGCATACATGTACCCATTGTAGCGCTGTGGATCTGATTTTGGGTCCTTTTGTTTTCTTGCATTTTGTTGGGATCTTTAATAATGCAATTTCTGCGAGCTGCAAGAACCACACATCCTACAAAATAATCCGAAACCTCGTTCTAATACAAATTAAAATAACAATTAGTTGATATGAGATTTTGATACTTTAAAAAAAAGTTTTGTTAGTGTTCACAAATGCAATATCTAAGTGTGTTCTCTTTTGCCCTCTGGTGGTTGATGTGGTTAATGCAATAAGGAATTGCATTCATGTCTTGAGCGCTGACATGGAGCCAATCACAACAGTCCACTGACCCTGGCCTTTGACATGGAGCCAATCACAACAGTCAACTGATCCTGGCCTTTGACATCAGTATTTATATCACGAGGAAATACAGTTCCACAAACACAACTAAAGAGTCTGTGTACAGAGTGAAAATTAAAATATTGAGTTTAGATCTCATTTATTTTTCTTCATATACAGTACATAAGACCCAACTCTTCAGAGAGCACCTCCCTTCTTAACTTGCACTTCTACTAGAACTTAACTTGCACTTACAGTAGTTACATTGCTGCACTTTTTTTCTTTTTCTTATGTAAAATAGTATTTATTGTTACACTAGGTCTCTATTGATCGTAGCTTGATTGTTCTCTCCCTTGTACATCGCTTTGGATAAAAGCGTCTGCTAAATGACTACATGTAAATGTAATACGTTTTTCCGATCACTTGTTAAATTGTTGAAAAAGTGTAGTATATTTCATTTCAGTTATTGCTGATGCTTTGAACAGAATGTTAAAACAAATCTCTCTGAGGGAGTGTGACTGCGCTGCCATTCTCTTCCTGCTCCTGGTCTCGTGCCTACGTCCCCTGTGTGTGTGGGGCCTCTCTTTAGGGTAAAAAGGAGAATTTAATCGCATTTCTCACTTTGTGATTTAATTGTGTGGGATGTGGTTTCAGTTATTTCTGATAACTGTGACAGAGTGGAGGGCTGTTAAACACGGGAGAAAAACAAACCTCTGGCTCTGCTGCCATTCTCTCCCTGTCCCTGGTCTCTCTCCCCCCCCCCCCCCCCCCCCCCCCCACTTTTTTTTTTTTTACAAAAACACACCGTGATTGTCACACACACACACACACACACACACACACACACACACACACACACACACACACACACACACACACACACACACACACACACACACTCACAGATTAAACCCTGTCCTCTAGAGTGGGCCTCTCTTCCGGTCCCTGGTCTCGCCCCCCCCCCCCCCCCCCCCCCGCGTCCTCTAGAGTAACCGTCCCCTCAGAGGTGGCTCTGTGTTCTGAGGACAGAGTCTCCTGTTGCCCCCCCCCCCCACCCCCCGCGTCCTCTAGAGTAACCGTCCCCTCAGAGGTGGCTCTGTGTTCTGAGGACAGAGTCTCCTGTTGCCCACCCCCTCTGAGGAGTGCTTTTGAGGAGGGATGGGCAGATCAGGGGTGATTTGGACAATGTCCTGTCTGAGGAGGACATCTATCATACCCTTACAGTCAGTCCCAAACAACCCCCCCTTGAGTGCTTTATGTCCAGATCAGATATGTGCGCTCTAAATATATCTGCCACTGGATGAAGGATTGGGATGATGGTGTGCTGCTGGGAGTTAGGAACATCAAACACTGCTGTGCTTAGACAGCTTTTTCCCTTAGGGGGCTGAAAGAGAAACTATGTGTGTGTGTCTGTGTGTGTGTGTGTGTGTGGGTGGGGGGTGGGGTCATGTATGTGTGTGTGTGTGTGTGTGTGTGTGTATGTGTGTGTGTATGTGTGTGTGTGTGTGTGTGTGTGTGTGTGTGTGTGTGTGTGTGTGTGTGTGTGTGTGTGTGTGTGTATGTGTGTGTGTGTGTATGTGTGTGTGTGTGTGTGTGTGTGTGTGTGTATGTGTGTGTGTGTGTGTGTGTGTGTGTGTGTGTGTGTGTGTGTGTGTGTGTGTGTGTATGTGTGTGTGTGTGTGTGTGTGTGTGTGTGTGTGTGTGTGTGTGTGTGTGTGTGTGTGTGTGTGTGTGTGTGTGTGTGTGTGTGTGTGTGTGTGTGTGTGTGTGTGTGTGTGTGTGTGTGTGTGTGTGTGTGTGTGTGTGTGTGTGTGTGTGTGATTATCAGGAAATCCCTACTGGGAGTCTCCTTCATTGGAACAGGGTGGGTTCTGTGTGACATCACTGCGGAATGTTTGTAGTTTGATAAATAATGGCCGCCAGTCCAATCAGCATCTCTATTTTACTTTCCCCTCACACTCCTACAGAAATACCCCCACTCTCACACAACAGGCCCCAGGGTTCCACCTCATCAGACCTCTGTGGTAAACACACCTCACAGGATCATCATCGTCTTCTTCACCAGGGATCATCCGCTGTTCTCTCCGCGTGCTAATACTCTCTGTGGTGTGTGTATCAATCCTTTTTTGGGACTTTCAGGAAAAATAAATAAATAAATCAGCCCAGAGTCTAAAAGCCTGAGTGGAGATTTTTATTATATGTATACAAAATGGGAAGATTTGGAAAAAAAAGGTTGTCATTAGACATAATATAAAAAAAAACCCATACAGTTCCCCCCCCCCCCCCAAATATTCTGAAAGGCACATATTGCTTTTTATATACTAAAGTTTACTACAATACTAAAAATACTACAACACCCATCATCCCTTACACCTACAGTACTACAACACCCATCATCACTTACACCATTTCCCCCCTTTGTTAAACTCAGCTAACGAATATTGACACCTCCTGCAGTGTGCTTTTTCTTCTTTTGTTTTTTACAAAGACACACCGTGATTGTCACACAGACACACACACACACACACACACTCACAGATTACACTGCACATATCAAGCGTAGAAAAAAAAGTGAATAAACCCCTCGCCCATTTGACCTACAGTTATTCATATATCTCAGTAGAGGATATAGTCAAGTTTAGTAGAAAATACAAAAATGGACTGCCATTTAGGACATTATCTGATTGGCAGGCACCCTTCCTATGTACATTGACTTGAATACTCATCAAATGAAAGCTGTGCTTCCAGTCATTGTGTGTGTGAGTGTGTGTGCGTGTGTGTGTGTGTGTGTGTGTGTGTGTGCGTGTGCGTGTGCGTGTGCGTGTGCGTGTGCGCGTGCGCGTGTGCGTGTGCGTGTGCGTGTGCGTGTGCGTGTGCATGTGTGCGTGTGCGTGTGCGTGTGCGTGTGTGTGTGTGTGGTGTGTGTGTGTGAATGAAAAAGGATTGAATTTACTGGCTCAGATATGAATCTGTTCTGTGATTTATGAATGAGAATGGAACAAGATTACATTATGGACAATACTCCAAGAAGAAGCCTTGCCATTGGTTAGAAGCTGTCCCAGACAATCAACATTGTTTTTAGGATTGGTACAAATGATCAGTCCATGTAGTCGTCCAGTAAACATATCACCAATGGGCTGTATGCTACACATGTACGGACTGTAGGAGGGACTAAGTCATCTATGTGTGGTTTAAACATGACCAGCGATTCTGACCTTTGGCATAACATAACCCCAAGAAGAATGAGCAAGGTGGTGGATATATCATCAGGACCCCAAGAAGAATGAACAAAGGAGGTGGATATATCATCAGGACCCCAAGAAGAATGAGCAAGGTGGTGGATATATCAGGACCCCAAGAAGAATGAGCAAGGTGGTGGAGATATCAGGTTTTTCCCACTGCCCCCTTGCTCCCAAGGTTTGTCCCCAGATGGGAAAACAGGAAGTTGCTCACAATGTGTCCCTGCCTAGAAGATAATGAGACAGGAAGTGAGTTTCCTGAAGCCCACATGTGGAGGAAGCACGGGGGGCCCAGCCTGACGCTCGGCGAAGGACGGTAGCGCAGTGTGTAGTGAGCAGCACCCAGCAGGAAAGGGGGCAACAGTGGCTTCCACATATTGTACTGGTGGTTTATGGAACAGCTTCCCCCCAAGTCGCTAACTCTTAGGCATTAAGGAAATCATCAGAAAACAGAATAGGACCCCAAACAAAACAAGAAGACCAAACTCATTTTACCCTGTTTAGTCTCACGGGCAAGAACGGGTTCGGTGATGTTAATTGTTTATGTTGATAAGAGCATTGCATTGTTGTGGTATTCTGAGTGTAATTATTGTGCTGTGGCTTCGAGTTGGCTTTTTTTTTTTGAAAAAGCTTTTCTGTATTCAGTATAGCTTCACAGAGATGAAAGGTTAGAGTTATTCAGTTGTCATCTCTGCCATCGACAAGCCTTGTTCAGCGCCGATGTTTCCTGAGTAGCCTGTGATATTTTTATATCTGGGGACCTCGGAGATTTCAAACCCTGCAGACAACAATCGATGTGTTGATGAGTCCTGTCAAATAAACTGTGGATAGACTTTAATTCTGTCAAAGCCTTGCTCTCTCCGTTTCCTGCATGAGTCTCTGGACAATAGTGTGTTTTATTTTCTTTGGAACCCAAAGCCACCAGATGAACAATAAAATCAATTGGCACATCGTTGCTTCATTCCTTTAAGCATGGCTGCCGTCTAAGACTCATCAGAATTGTGCAAATAGGAATTCTGACTTCTATGAAGCTTTATCAAAGCAAAACAAATCCCTCACACTGGCTGTCATTTATCAAACTGACTTGAACAACTTAAGAGAACCACTTGGGTTGCAATCGCTCCAACTAAAAGAGCCTAAAATGTTTACAGATTTGTTAAGCAAATTAGAAGCACATTAACCGGAATTTTAGGAAATGTTCTCAAATTTTGCGCAAACGTTCCATTACAAATGTACAAAAAACAGGCCAAGAAAATCAAATAGGCCAAGAATAACAAAGATAACAATGACAATTTCAGACAAAACTGTGTGCTCATCACATCCCAAAATGTCTGACACGAAATAGCATTGGCACATTTTCAAAAGGTTCTAGAAAATGTTCTTGTTCCGGTCCATCCCCAGAGCTCGGTGTGTGGAGACCTCTCATCCAACAGCCCCCAAAGCCCTGGATGGCTTTTAAAATGGGGGGGGGGGGGGGGGCAGTAAAAAACAGAAGTTCAGCAGGAACATCAAGAACATGCATCTGGCTCCTCAGTAAGGGCAGTCCCCGGGGTAGCAGTCCACTCCGTAAAGCTCTGCCAGGGTTCGGAAGCGCGGGCCCCAGTCGTTGAGGAAGTCGTAGTCCATACTGTCACCGGACGAGGACGACCCGAGGGAGCTGAGGCTTCCGGCCAGAGATCCGGGGCCCTCGTAGCCGTAGATGTGCAGCGTGTCGTAGGGGATGCCGTCGCGGTCGTGGTCCGCCTCGTCCTTCTTGACCTCGATCATGGCGGCCATGTCGCCCTTGCAGGCCTGTGGCTTCTTCACCATGGCGTAGAGGCCCGGGCCCGGGAGCAGGGTGGCGTCGTGGCGCGCCGAGGTGAGGATGGACACGTCGTAGCCGTTGGTGTCCATCTCGCCGCCGCCCTCCTCGTCGTACGTGACCAGCTGCTCGTGGATCTCGCCGGAAGACTTGCCCATGGCCACCAGGGAGTCCTTCTGGTACCGCCGGCGCAGCACCAGCAGGATCACGATGACTAGGAGACAGAACCATAACCACATTTAGGATCACGATGACTAGGACACATAACCAGAACCACATTCAGACATTTAGAGCTAAAGCTATAGTTTCAGTTTCAGGCAGAAATATCATTCAGTTACCAGGCACACTAATCTCAAGAAAATGACAGATTTTTAACAGATATTTTTAATCCAAGGCATACTTAGATCATTGCGGCTGTGTGCATGTGTGAGAGATTGGGAAACAATGTATCACGATACTGTCACCAATGACATCATCGAAGGCTTAAGGACCTCTATTGACACCAGCGAAGACCTCAGAAGCCCTGCCTTGTTATTTATGTGCTGACAAAAGGTGGTGGTCAACCCAGTGGTATCTTGGAAACAGGATTATTATATCCTTTTAAAATAGCTGCACTTATTCGGTTAAACACATTTTAGATACTAACATAATTTTAAAATACAATCCATTTTTTAAACCCATTATTTAATCATGAATACAGATAAGATTGTCTTCACAGCAGTTCCACAACAGTCTCTGTTTGTCTGCCACCTTGCAAAGTCACTTAAAGGCCTTTTTGGGAAGAAATAAAGTCAGTCTGTGTGAGCAGCACTACATTCACCTGCCTTTCGTTCGCTACGGTGAGCTACGGCGGGCTACAGTGGGCTACAGTGGGCTACGGCGGGCTACAGTGGGCTACAGTGGGCTACGGTGGGCTACGGCGGGCTACAGTGGGCTACAGTGGGCTACGGCGGCAGAAAAGACCATACTGTCATAGAAAAAAACAGAAACTATGGGGAATCAACCAAGGACAGGAAAAACCCCACAATGTTACCTTGTTTGGGAGAATGATAAAAGAGAGAGAGACAGAAGAAGTGTCAGTCATGACGAGCTTCTACACACACCGGGGTGTGTATTCACATGTATCATTAATACGTCTCCCCTACCGTCTCCCATGAATACTTCATGGCTTGTTTTCCTCAAGAATGCATATTGTCGTGGAAGTAGCACTTGTTTGAAGGCTCAAGGATGGCCTCATTGATATGCTCTCTCTCTCCATCTATCTTTCATAGCCTTGTTTCCTCTGCTATTCCGATGCCCTGAGTTGAAAACGCAGTGCTTGTCTTTCATAGCCTTGTTCCTCTGCTATTCCAATGCCCTGAGTTGGAAACGGTGTGCTTGTGTTGTAGGCGCAGACTGCGCATAAAAACAAGCACATAAAAAAGTGTATCCTCTGCCCCAGTTGAAGGCTAGAGAGAGATGGTGAAGGCTAAGATGCAGATGGAGACCTTCACCCATTACTAGAATACAGGAACTCTGTTGCTATGTAATGAAAAGAAGATGGTGGCTTTATCATCACATTTTATTGTTGCCTTTGCGTCTCCTTTTGGCATTAATTAACCAATAGAGGAAGACTTTAGTCTTCTGTGGGGAAGAGTTGGGAGTAAACGGAGGAGAATGAGAGAGAAAGAGGTTTGAGAAAGGGGCTTTTTCCACCTGCCATTAAAATGTGTCTGGTATCATTTACACCAGGTATTATGACAAAAGGCATAGAGAGGAGAATGCGCGAGAGAAAGGTTAGTTCAAAAAGGGACGATTGAGGCTACATTAAAACGCATGACTTTTGCTAGGCTTGCGCTTGGCGTCCATACTGCTGCTGGCCCCGTAGTCTGAAACCTCTGGGGATGTGAGGACGAGCAGACACAGAGACTTTTGGAAACGATGACGCAGACACCCACGTACACTTCCGGACTGCGTCTTATCAGTCAGAACGTATCCTTTCCTGATCACATGACCCTTTACTGGAAGGGTTTTTCCATTTCAGGCGTGTTAGTATGGAGGAACATACTGATACAAAGATCATCTGTGTTAAAATGGAGGCGCATTGTGTGGACGTAGCCTATGGGGTGACATAGAGAAGTGAGGAGAGGGGCATACCCCCATGTGGACACTGCTCGAGTGAGTGGCCCTGGAGGCTGTAAGGCAGCTTACCGAGGATGGTGACGATGCAGAGCAGGATGGTGATGAGAGCGTGAACGCTGACGCCGACCTGCCGCCGGTGAGGCTTGCAGTACTCGGCGGTCCGGTTGCCGTTGCACTGACACACCCTGATGTGCAGCGGCTCGATGCTCTTCAGGGTGCCGTCGCCCACCTCGATCTCAATCACATGCTCGGCGGAGTCTTCCGTTCTGAAGCCCCCCTGTTTCACTCCCAGGGTGGCCTTACCATCTGAAACACAAACACACACACACACAAGCACAATCAGGGCCAGCTGGTCTCTGGTGCACAGAAGACCCACTGGAGACCCATGGTGCTATGCAAAGAGGTCTTGACTCCAGGAATAGAATAAACTAACACCATGACCCGGTTTAATTCCCAGTTGTGACGATTTCTTTGAAATGTTCATATTTCCACGCATGAAGTTGTTCCAGTTCTTTTCAGCATATTGCACATGCTTTACGTTATGGCTGCATTACCAGCTCTGTGTGCATTCTTCACTACTATCCCCTACTCCAATAGTCTTCTCTGCTGCCTGAACACTTTGGTGAACTATTCCAGTGAACACCGTGTGGTGAACTTTCCCACTGAACACCTTGTGGTGAACTTTCCCACTGAACACCGTGTGGTGAACTATTCCCTACTCCAGTAGTCTTCTCTGCTGCCTGAACACTGTGTTGAACTATCCCTCTGAACACTGTGGACTGGGTCCGGTGCCAGACTTCCTAGAACATGCGGTCACCATGGAACATTCTAGAACGTGCCGTCACCATGGAACATTCTAGAACATGCCGTCACCATGGAACATTCTAGAACATGCTGTCACTGTACTAGATACACTTTGAATAAAACGGAAATACAACGGGTATATTAGTGAATAATTACTCCTAATGCAGATATCATCCAAATCTTTTACATTGCCACATGAAGTTTGTAGATTTTCTTATCCAAGAAATTATTCAACTCTTATCCTAAGCATCTCCATATTATCCAAGACATTTGACTGTATACCAAGAGTGAGCTGAGTGTCTTACTGAAATTGAAGTTCAGTTCATCTGAGAAGCGCTTGTGAGAGTCCATAGTAATGACTTTAGGTCTAAATATACCACACTGCAGACAATAGTGGGAAAATCTTTTGCTTGCCAGAGCTCATCGGGGAGTGAAGATTTACACAAAACCCATTAGAGGAAAATTGAGCGCATGGTTTTATGAATAATCCTTTATCCTATGCCTGTGTTTGAGGACAAGAAGAGACGGGAGGAGAGAAGACTAATCTGATTTTCACAGACCAGACTCTCATGATATGGGCATAGAACAGACTCTCATATGGGCACAGACTCTCATGATATGGGCACAGACCAGACTGTCATGTCTTCAGCTGCTGGATATTTAGAATGACATTGGCCCTTTTATATCTGTCTTTCAGAGTAGCTTGTTAATCACCGACAGCCAAAAATGTAATCAGTAAATCAGATCTATATTGAGACCTAGCCTTATAATAGGCTAAGGTGGACATCATTGCAAAAGTATATACAGTATTTTTAATAAAAGCATAATGATGTATTTGGAGAGAGTGTGGTTTCAATCAGTATGAGTGCCCTTGATACTGGCTGTCACTTGATACTAGCTGATACAGTTATTCATGGTCTCCTGTAGTATGGCCTGGTCATTGTATACATATTTTTACATTACATATTTGTATTCCTCTTAAAGTATTCTTTTAAATCCATGTGAACTGTGTTGGCACAAACATTGTCTATTGCTGATACGTTTCTGAGAAACAAATAAAAGATTACCTTTCTTAGTCACACTGCACTTAGATGGTCCGCTATAGACTTTCTACAGATGCTCAGATTATAAAACAAATGATCTGTTGTTAACTACAATTTATGGTTGAGATTAGGGTAAGGGGTTGGGTTTGGTCCAGGCGATGTTCAGTGATAAATTCGAAAGACTGAACTTGAATATCAACAAACCATCTGTAAAGTCTCTGTCTCTGGTGGACTGTCCAAGTAAAGTGGTACCGTCTTTTTTTTTAAGTTGTGGAGGTGTGAAAGAAGCCTACATGTCCTCCTCCCGTGTCAGGAGTCCTGTGGCTGTGTCGTGCTAACTACTGAGTGTGTTGACTTTTTACTGTCCCTGTCCAGCCCTGACAATGTAACGCATTACATGGTTTCATTATGCAGTGGACTGCCATG
This sequence comes from Clupea harengus, assembly GCF_900700415.2. Lineage (NCBI taxonomy): Eukaryota > Metazoa > Chordata > Actinopteri > Clupeiformes > Clupeidae > Clupea > Clupea harengus. The sequence continues at coordinate 1,008,263 of NC_045157.1, forward strand.
GTCACCGCCGTGTCTTTGGATGCGAACACACCAGGGGCAGAGACGTGAAAAGAGAGAGAGAAGAGAGTAAAGAGAGAGAGAAGAGGAAAGAGAGAGAAGAGGAAAGAGTCGAGAGCGATTCACTGGTGCTGCGTCTGGTGCTTCCCAGTCAACACAAAGAGCATTTTTTTTTTCTTCTTCTTAATGGCGCATGTATCTCATGAAACTTTCACCACCTCGCCCCCGCTTGTTGGTGTTCTCCTCTCCGCCTGACTGCTCAAGGAGCACATGTCAGGTTGCTTTAGCGACCGGCACCAGCCGGGGGGGGGGGGGACCTAACGCAAGGCTTGTCAGCCAACACATGTGCCAGTGATGTGGGTGTCTACACTTTACCCTCTGACAAAGGACATGGACAGTGACATGGACATTCAGGTCAGCTTTTCAGTCCAACTCACTTGCTAGGTTGTTCAGTTTAGAGGAGGGGGCTAGGACTCTAGGATCCCTGTCATCTTTATTATCCCCAGTATCCTCCCATCCATGTTGCTATTCTAACATCACCCTTAGCTGATAGCTAACAACACCCTTAGCTAGGGTGACCATATTTGAGTTTGTGAAAAAGAGGACACTTCGTCGCGGGACCCCGCCCCCTCCCCCGCAACAGATTTTTTTTTACATCTTTTTCACATGCAGATGACCCCGCCCCCTCCCCCCTCCCCCCTGACGAAGTTTTCACATCTTTTCCACATGCAGATGTCATGTGCTGTTGTAAACGATGCAACTACTGGAGGCGGCAAGGTACTCAGTGTTGCCAGATTGGGAATGGCGAAGTATCGTACCAAAGGCTCAAAATGATCGTATTTGGAGGATAATTGTCATACATCTGGCAACACTGGGAAGGCGGTCGACCAATGACAGTTCTCTCTACAGTCAGAGCTCGCGCAAGAAGGTGGAACGTAAGGGACATACCCTTTCCAAAACTTGTAAGGATGTAATAACTAGTTTGTTTAAGACCCAGAGAAACACAAATATCCGACGAGGCAAAATCCCGGACGATTTTCGAATCCCTACCGGACGCATTTTTTAAGGTCTCGAAAAGAGGACATGTCCGGGTAAAAGAGGACGTCTGGTCACCCTACCTTAGCTGATACCTAATATCACCCTTAGCTGAAAGCTAACATCACCATTAGCTGATAGCTAACATCACCATTAGCTGATAGCTAACATCACCATTAGCTGATACCTGACAAAAGGAGTGATGCTCACCGTTGTTGTCTGTAAGGGTGAAGTTGTGGCTTTGTTTGGCCAGCCTGAAGGTGAACCTGCCCTTGATTTCATCTTTGTCAGTGGCACTGAGGATACCGATGACCTGGAGAGGGAGGGAAAGGGGTGGCAGAGATTAGCCAAGGTGGAGACATAGAGAGGTGCATATATATATGAGGAGAGAAAAAGAGAGAGAGAGAGAACACTCTTTCATGTAGAACTTGGAAGGAAATGAGAAAGAGAACATCCTAAAGCTAGCAAGGATGAGTGCAGACAGACATGCACAGACAGAGCGACAGACATGTAGTAAAAATACTGTGAACATCTCGTCTTTGAAGTGTGGTGATGCTTACCGTCCCACGCTTATCAGATTCACAGACGAAGATCTCCCCATTGAATAACTTGGGAGCATTGTCATTGATGTCCTGAACAACCAAGTTCACCATCACATAGGATTTCTTTCCTAAAGAAGCAAGTTGAAGCATACTGCTGTTAACTCACTGTACTCACAAGAGTATGGAGATAACTTTGATAACTTTGATTCGAAAGATCACACATTCTCTAGAATCTTCCTTACCATCTAGAATGTTTTCCTCAGCCGTCACCGGACACCTGTGCACAGCTGTGAGCTCTCGGTCCAGTTTCGTCTTCAGAGACAGTGTCCCGTCCACCGGATTAATCTCCACTGGACAGCTGCTGTCTTCAATGGAGTACCTACGGACAAAGAGTTCCCTCATGAGTGCCACAGCCAAGTTGGAAATGGCCAAAGATGAGTCAAACCGTAAAGATGTTCAGTGTCCCATTTTTGTTTGAATTTTGTAACGTGATTGTATGCAACTCGATGGGCGACAGTGGTACAGGAGGTAGAGAAGTCGTTTAGTAATCAGAAGGTTGCTAGTTCGATTCCCTGTCGAAGCGTCCTTGAGCAAGACACTGAACCCCTAATTGCTCCTGATGTGCAGTGTGCCATCAGTGTAAATGTAAAATGTGTATACATCCTTGTAAGTCGCTTTGGATAAAAGTGTCTGCTAAATGACTAAATGTAAATGTAATGTAACTCCTAGAGAATACTCCCTAAGAATGAATTGATATTAAACCGGGTAGTTTCTGAGGTGAATATGAAGCTAAATGCTTTTTTTCACAGGAAACCTCAGACTAGTCTAGACAAAGGGAATACAGCAGAGGGTTGTTTAAGGTCGTGGAGATGGTTGACTTTGAGGGAATGCTTCCATCAGGAGAGGACATGAGACAATCAAAATGGAAACGGGCTTCATTTGGAAAAAAAAGATTTAGAATGACAGGAAGTGGTGCAGGGCATCAATGAATGAATGAATGAATGAATGAATTCATTAATTCTTCTATGAATTGTTGTTGTGATTTGTGTCTGTTGTAGGGTGTACCTGATAGGGTGATTGTCTCGATCTGGATCCCTGGCCTTGATAACCTCTCGGAAGACATGCGGAAACGTTTCCTCCAGAACGCTGATGTTATACTCTGGCTTACTGAAGACCGGCGGCTCGTCGACATCCGTCACAGTGATGAGAACCTCCGCTTTGTTTTTGACATTTGTGTTTTGCTGCAGTCCGGGGAATTTCACGATGTCCTCTGTCACAAACACTGTGAATCTGTAGCTGTTCTTCGTCTCGTAGTCCAAGGGCTGCACAGAGGGGACAGGGGGAGAGCAAGCTTTAGGGGAGGGCCACCGTTAATCTCTACCGCACTGCTTTCCCCGGAGACCTGTGCAAATTCCATTTCCAGTGCTATCAAAGTATTAGATGAATAGAGATGGTACTGCTTTTATTTCATGGTACACAATGTAGTGATATATATATGTTATGAATGTCGGGTTTATAATTGTGTTGTGATGGCACAGAAGCAGACCTAAGGCCAATGTTGTATGAGAAACCATGTGTAGGTTAATGAACTTCATTTGATCTAAGGTCACACCACAAGGTCACCTAAGGACAAGGTCAAACCACATATGTTGATTGTGTAATCATGGCACTGAAAGCAACGTAGTGACACATGACTGTGTAGACCTACTTGTTTGAGGAAAAGTACTCCGTTTTTATGCTGGTCCTGTTTGATGTCAAGTAACTCATTGATGATGCGCTCCTCGATTCGGAACTTTGGGTTCTTGTTCTGCTCCTCATCTTTGTCTTCGACTTCAACCGTGCCGATCTTAAAGTCTGGCTTGACATCCTCACTCACTCTGAAGACATACTGTGCTGTGGGCCGTAAACATTGAGGAGATTAGTTCAAAGGGCTTTAAATATCAAATGAAAGTTATTTAAATTATTAAATATTTGTATTACAATTCACTATGAGATGTGATGAAAGAGAGATTTAAGTGAGTATGCTTCTGTATAAGATTTAGCTAGTACACTTACTCATCTTAAAGGTTGCTAAGTTGTCGTTGACATCCGTTACACTGATTGTTATAGTAGACGTGGATACGATTCCGTTGGGTTGGCCAGGCATGTCTTTGGCTTGAACTATGATCTTATACTCAGAGATGGACTCGCGATCCAAATTGGCCACTTTCGTCCTAATGACACCTATATTAAACAGGAAAAAATTGCTTCATTAAACAAACAAAAAAGGTTAATGGTTCTGACACTTGATAGTACTGTATGTATGGTATAGTTATCTATACTATAGTATGTACACTATACTGTACTGGTACTATTCTGGACTATAGTAGCCTATGTATTGTATAGATAGCTTGTATGGTATAGTAGTAATTACTCAAACAATGTTGACACCGTGATTACTGTGTACATAACACCATCTCACCCTCTTTTTCATGGATGGTGAAGAGATCTGTTCCATTTAGCAACATATAACGGACCATTCCATTTGAGGTCGTAGGGTCGTCCTTATCAGTAGCGTTGACTTTCATGACCATGGTTCCTATCAAAGCACACAGATTTAGATACCACGCATGGTTAAACTGTACATTTAAAAAGAGAGAGAGGACATTCATAAATCTTGGACATGCAAAGCAGGCTTACCCGTGGCAGACATTTCCTGTATGGATCCTTTAAATGGCCCTTGAAAGACCGGCGCGTTGTCATTTATGTCCTGCACTTGGATTAAGAAGTCTGAGGGCTCCTCAACGTCCCGATTGGTGCTTCTGTCTATTAGCCTGGCTTTGAGATGATAGAGGCTTTTCTTTTCCCGATCCAGTTTGTCGTTGACAGAGATGTCTCCTTGATCGTTGACAAGGAAAATGGTGTTGGCTCCCTCTCCCTCAATGCGGTACATATGTGTGTCTTTGTTGAATTTTTTATTGCTTAGCTGCAGAAAAGAGATGAAATATTCACAGTGTCATTGTTAGAGATTGGCTGAGCAGACTATATGCAGCCTACTCTTCTCATCGTGTGCCCTTTGATACGATTGTTAAACGTCTCGCACAGTTCCTACCAAGACATTCTGGGTAAAGCGCATATTTCTAATTCAATATTGATCTAAAAGCAGCTCATTAAATGACTGAGGGAGTGAGAGAGACACCCCCCCCCCCACACACACACACACACACACACACAGGTTCACAGATATTAGGGCGTTTTGTCTCCCTAATTGATAAAAGGTAGAGGTAACACGGTTCCATGGTGCATGATTTTAGCGCAATCTTAGACCAATGATGCAACCGCAAGAAATGCCTGGGAGCACCTGGCACGGCTGTTCTGCATGACTTTCAACCTGCTCTCTCTCCCAAGCTCTACCTTTTTCTTACCAATAGGATTTTGGCCATTTTTCTAAGATGTAAGTTAATTTATTTACAGGTAATTATTATTTTTCTGGACTAAAAAAATACAGGTCATTTCTAGCGGGTGCATCAAGTACAAACAGCTGCGATATTCTCCTTTTTTTTAGTGTTCCTCATATATATCCGTACCCTTGTATGTGATATTCTCTTTTTGTTTAGTGTTCCTCATGTATATCCTATATAGTTTTCTATTATGCTTATGTTTACTAGTTTTATTTTATTTTATTTTTATTTTATTATTATAGTTTGTTTCTACTATGTTGGCACTCTGAGATTCTTTTGAATGAAGAGTGCGTTACAAATAAAATGCATTATTATTATTATTATTATTATTATTATTATTATTATATCCGTACCCTTGTATGCTTCGGGGTCCATTGCGAATCTAAGGGAAGCATATCGGTTCACTTAAGAAACAGAACTAAATCTCTCTCTCGGTTTACTAAAGAAACAGAACTATATCTCTCTCTCTCTCTCTCTCTCTCGCTCGGTTTACTAAAGAAACAGAACTATATCTCTCTCTCTTACCGTGGCGATTTTCTCCTGTGGGTCGGTCACTTCTTTTTCCTCGCTGGCGAACAGGCGTTTCCAGTCCCAGCTGCCGGCGCCCGGAGGCCCCGGGGGCCCATACTGAGCCTGGGCCACACAGAGGAGCAGGGCCACGACTAGGAGACGCAGACCCCACACCCCACCAGATGTCCTCATCATCTGCAACGAGAGAGAGAGAGAGAGAGAGAAAGAGAGGGAGAGAGAGAGAGAGAGAGAAAGAGGTCAAGGAATGCAAAGGGAGGACTGACCCAGATTTGTGCTGACTGTTTGTTGTTTGGTGATTTTGTGACCGAAGGAAAATATCTCAAGCGCCTGGAAAATGTGAAATATCTAAGTGAGGCCACAAGCAGTTAAGTCATTTAAAGAACTAAAACGCTTAAATAACTAAAACTTCGTCCATCAGGCTGCCTCCCTCTCTGGCATTTTAAAGAACTAAAATACTTAAAGAACTGAACCTTCATCCATCAGGTGGCCTTAAAGAACTAAAACACTTAAAGAACTAAAACTCTCTATCAGGGCCTTTAAAGACATGTTGATGTTTGTTTTCCTGGCCTATAGGACTGTTCCGTTTGCAGTAGGATTTGTTTTGTACAATGCTTGTGTAAATAATTTAATGTATTGTTCGTTTTATGTATTTATTTGAATGACATTGTTTCCCCATCCCAATTCTTTCCTAATTATTGCTGTAACTGTTATTATTTAATTATCTATGTTTTATTACCTTAACTGACGGGGCCGCACCTTGGCCCACCTTTATTATTAGTTTTTAATTCCATTAACAAAATTAGCTTGTTTTTAAATCATCTCCATTAATACAATTTTCTTGTTTTTAAATCACCTCCATAAATAAAATTAGCTTGTTTTCCCTAAACTCACAACAATTATTTAGACATAGATTTAAACACAGCTCAAAGCCAAATACTATGTGTGTGTGTGTGTGTGTGTGTGTGTGTGTGTGTATATATACTGCATATATACACTATATTAACATATTTTTAACATTAACATTAACATACTTTAAAACGGGCAATTCATTTCCTTATGAATAGCATTCAAAGTTAGCCAAGACACTCTAATTTAATCTCTTAGCTCCTGTGTCAATAGAAACCTAGGAATACCCCTGTTTCTCAGAAAAAACTCAAATGCATTCAAGTGACGCATAATGAATATGCTCTCCGTTTGTGTCCTACTCCCACTGAAGTCTGACATAGAAAAGGCCTTCATTGGAAGTGTTAGACTTGGCCAGGGTTCCTTGGGCTGTCCGTGAGGCCAGGAAAGAAAATATTTTCCTGAGCATGAGAGGAATCAGCGATGTTCCTCGGGGCTACTGGCCATTTTCGCTGGTATGTTTTTGGACCGTGACATGCAGGCTGAAGGGCAGCGCTGGGAGGAAGTGTGGAATTAGCCAAATTGATCATGAGCTTGACGAATTCTGCTCAACTGCTTAACACATGAAACCCAGCACGCCCCAAAGACACTAAGGCCAAATCTCCAACAGCCGCACCAACGTTGGATAAATAATGTTTTTCTTTTGTTTTGTTTTCCACGTATCACAATATATGCTTGTAGAAGAGGTATGGAAAATAATAGATTGACAAAGATTTGCCTGTAGAACAGTTATAGAGAAGAAAAGATTCACACAGGTAGAAAAAAAGAATCAGATAGTACTGATTTTTTTTGTTTTGACAAGGCCACTGAAAGAAAACATGTTTGTCACCAGAGTTCTCCTCACTGCTCAGCCCAGAAAACCTCAGATTGCTTTGGCCCGTGTTGCCACAGCGCTCACACGAGCCAGTTGACATTTTCAGTTTTTATTACTGGAATCTGTTGTGCTGCGTTTGCGTTTGCTCATATACTCAGTCTAAAAAGGCCAAATCAGACACACAAAAAAAAAAAACAAGAAATAAATACTTGGACGCTTCCATCAGTGACCCTCTCAACTGTATGAGCTGAAATGATATTGTCCCTTCAGTCTCGGGGATAAGCTGACCACAAAAGCATTTGGAAAATATTCCCACCCTACATAAAGAGGCTTTGCCTGGCCAGAACACCCCTCTTCCAGCAGGCGGCATTTAGCGGATGGCATTAAGATGAGGTGGATTAGGCCCGCGCCGAGAGTCCCTGGATGGCAGAGACAGTCTCAGGCTTCTCTAAAACTCTACAATCTATGCGATTGCTTTCGCCCCCTCGCCTCGCCTTAGGATGCCCTGTGCCCCCAGCGCGGAGAACAACAGGGGCTGATCGCTGGGATTCAGGGGGATTCAGGGGGATTTCACCGGACGTGAACTTCTCCACCCTGCTCAGTAAGTGCACTCGGATATGTGTTTTCATTCTGTTTGTCCCTAGTCTGCTGTTTTGGATTGATATTGTTTATTTGTTTATTAATATTACAGGATATTAATGCTCTGACGTCTTCCCTGAGAAAAAGAAAACATATTTGTGGAGTGCCAGATCAACAACAGAAAGAAAGTAAACTTAAAAAAATACAAAACAATTAGTAAAAATAGTTTTTTTTGTGTGTGTTTTAGTATTTATTTATTTGTTTGTTTTCAGGATGTGGAATCTCAAAGAACTGAGTGTTAATGTTGTCTACTCCTTCAAGTTCATTTCAAATATTAGACAGTTAAACCATATACGATAAATTCTTTGCATATTATTCCTGTATATATACACACACACACACACACACACACACGTATAAATTATATATATATATAAACACGAAGAAACACTGCATCTGTGATTTTGAAGCGATGCTGGTGTCGCTGCCACTTGGGAGGTGATAAAACGGGTCTGAGCGCAGAATTCAAATGGGCATTTTTTGAAAAGTAGCTCAGCTGCAGAGGCTCGGAGACGCGAGACGAGAGACGAGAGGCTCGGAGACGCGAGACGTGGCGGAAGCGTGAGATTGGCCTCTTTATCAGGCAGGGAGGAAGCGTAAACACAATGCCTGTGGGAAACAACATGCACGTTTGGAGCGCTGGGTCATCAGTACTCGAATACCGCCAGGAGCTCACACCCTTCCTGCAATTCAAAGGCAACCCCCTTCCCCCCTTTCTCCCCTCCCTCTCTACATCCCTCTCTCCCTTCAACCCCCCGTCTATAAGTGAGAGCTAAGGCAAGTTTATCTCTCTGTCTCTCTCTCTTTACCCTGTTCTTCCAGTCTGAGGGGTGTCCTAGCAAGCCCACAGAGAAACACCCCATTCAGAGCATCTAGTAGCAAGCTCTCTTAGTTAGTAGTAGTAGTTATCTGAAGAGGTTTCAGTAGCAAGCTCTCTCTCAACATCCGTAGTTATCTGAAGAGGTTTCAGTAG
>NC_045157.1:1022136-1024636 GCF_900700415.2 Clupea harengus
CCGCCCGCTCCCAACATGGCAGGAGAGCTGCACACATGTGTGTGTGTGTGTGTGTGTGTGTGTGTGTGAACCCATTCACAGGGGGTCACACACTGCGTGCCCGCCCGCCCGCCCAACATGGCAGGAGAGCTGCACACATGTGTGTGTGTGTGTGTGTGTGTGTGTGTGAACCCATTCACAGGGGGTCACACACTGCGTGCCCGCCCGCCCGCCCAACATGGCAGGAGAGCTGCACACATGTGTGTGTGTGTGTGTGTGTGTGTGTGTGTGTGTGTGTGTGTGAACCCATTCACAGGGGGTCACACACACTGCGTGCCCGCCCGCTCCCAACATGGCAGGAGAGCTGCACACATGCCATCTGAGGGGGCAGAATAAAACACTGCAAAACAGCGGAGGTGAAAATGTCAGAGATGTCCCGAGGGGCTGACCCTGCCAACACGTGCGATGAGTAACGCCTTACTGTGCCGCCGCCGCGTCAGCAGGACCCAAACACACTCACACACACTCACACACACACACACACACACTCACACACACTCACACACACACACACACACACTCACACACACACACACACACACACACACACACACACACACACACACACACACACACACACACACACACATGTGTGCAGCTCTCCTGCCATGTATGAGTAACGCCTTATTGTGCCGCAGCCGCGTCAGCAGGACCCAAACACTAGCTGTAGGTGCTGAAGAAGTTAAAGCTGTCAGTTCGAGGTAGGGTTTGGGGCAGATCCGATGAATCTCCTCTCCTCCACACTGGAATATCACAAATATTACGCCGACAACAACTGGGTTTTGGGAAGCCTGAGAGAGTAGATTAGTAGGGGTATGTTTTGCCATTTTCCTCTGATTGCTGGGAATATATAACCAGCCCTGTAGCTTGGTAATGGGTGGTTATAAAAAGGACATTACTTCATATATTAGACTGCAGAAAAAAATTATTGACAAAACCTTTAAAGTAGCAATCACTTTCAGCTGCAGTGATGATTTTGCAACATTTAACACTATTTCATTTAACACTATTTAATTTAACACTACTTCATTTAACCCTATTCCTTTACTCTATTTCATTTAACACTATTTCATTTAACCCTATTCCTTTACTCTATTTCATTTAACACTATTTATTTACAAACTCAAATGACCCCTCTCTAATAGTTCAGTTGAACACAAGGACTAGTCATTTGAACTCTCTGTCAGGAGACTGACATGAGCAAGACATGAACAGGTTATGAAAGACACCATATTCTGTGATGGGTCATCATTACTGTCATCATCCAAAGATATGAGTGTCACATGATCATGACCCGTTGTGTTAGCTGACAGGACACATCCATATCACGGCTGAAATAAAGGTTGCCCACTCGGTCGGTCAGACCACACAAGTGACAGTGAGATCCCGGGCTGTGTATCAGTGTGGTGTCCGTCACATGTGAAATGAGTCCTCTGTCCAAGAGTTAACTAAGCATGACATCCACGTCTGTTTCATTTAGTCAGACATGTCAGCCGTGCCTGTGCATCGCCACTGCTCTCTCCTACACTGGAACAAATGAGTGGGATGAACTGAATTTAGCTGAATTTAGCTGAATTTGCCCCCAAGCAGAGAACTTCAGTGATGCATTCTGTTCCATTTTGGGAAGCCCCTTGAAGCACGTGGCTTAGTTGTGACCTATTTAATCCGACTAATATATATGAACAGGGATGGGGAGCGGGTCGTTAAATTACAAAATAAATGACTAATGACGAAATAAATAACTGTAATCCGTTACAGTTCCTTAGAAAAATATGTAATTAAGTTACAGTTACTAATCAAAATGTTAGTAATTACAAAGGGGTTACTTCCGAATTAAATTTTTCGGTAAAAAGCTTTAAAGCATGCATTCACGTGGCTCCATTCTTTTGGTAGTATGTGCTCAAAATGTGTGAGTTGTTTTTGATTGGTTCTCTTCTTTGAATTTGCACCGCCTCTCGTCTGCCAATCAAAAAGTAATTGAAAGTAATCAAATGCAATAAGTGACTTTTTTTTTTTTTTAAGATTTATTTATGGGCTTTTCAGCCTTTATTTGGATAGGACAGTGACGTATTTGGACAGGAAGTGAGGAGGAGTGAAGAGGTGGGGAGAGGATCGGGGAGAGGATCGGGAAGCGACAGCAGGCCGGAATCGAACCTGTGTCCCCGCGGGCATTGTAGCCCGTAAATGGGGGGCTTATAAGTGACATTACTTTGATGAAGTCATTAAAATAGTTACCTCGCTTACTTCATCTTCAGTAGGGTAACTAGTAATCTGTAATTTATGCATTTCAAAAGTAACCGATTCCCATCCCTGTACACACACCCCTGCATCTGCAGCAAAGAAAAGTGACACAGTCTATATGTGTAATCCCTGGGTAGTGAACTCTATGTGCGATCCCTGGGTATCAAACCCTATCTAGCTCTACTCTGTGTGCGCCCTGGGTACTGAACTCTATCTAGCT
>NC_045157.1:1037136-1044636 GCF_900700415.2 Clupea harengus
CACACAGGTACACACCACGTCCCTGTTAGTTCGAGGGTGCAGCAGTTTCTCTCTTGTTCTCGCCTACAAGAAAAGATGTTCACACATTAATCTTAAAAAGAGAGAGAGAGCGAGCGAGCGAGCGAGGGAAAAAGAACAGAGAGAAAGAGACTTGGGGAATGAAAAAAAGTAGAAAGTTTGTCGCCCGCTTAAAAATAACCAAGGTTACACCCCCAGCTGTCAGAGCTGTTCGTTCTGTGAAATCAGGCCTCTTTCAACCCCCCCTTTCGAGCTGACTAAGTATGAATAATGGATGGTGCCATTCCTATATATGAGTGGGGATTTGGGCAGGGGGGACGGGGTATTACCTGATTGATTCTGCCTCTCTCTTTCTAATCTTTGTTCACACAACTGTTTAACTCTCCTGCCTTGTTGACACAGGCACAGCGGTTATCTGGCAGATTCATCACCACACACAAACATCGAGCCTCTGATCGCTGAAACAAACCAAGGAAGTAAAGCACGAAACACAACAGGCTAAAGTCCTGGGCAATCATTCCCTCTCAGCAGCACTGTGTCGCCATCTAGTGGTCATTGGTGCTACATGCAGCCAGCCTTGACCATTTTTTTTCTTTTCTTTTCTTTTCTCTCATGCGGCCTGGATAATGTGACAAGGGAATGTCTGATCACTGTAATCTAACCCTTCGAAATATATAATCAAATGCCTCTTGAATAAAGACAATGATTACGAGTCTTATTTCTGTTTATCTGTGCACTGTGCGGAGAGCCAGCTGGAGCAGCACTAAGCAACATGACCTGCACTGTTTGAGTGCAAGGTATTATCACAGATGACGGGAAGGACTTGGAAGAGATTCAGAGCCTGTTGCTGGCACATGTCCACGGAAATGAGAGGATGTAAGAGAGAGAGAGTCTATTTCTCTCCTGCGCAGGCAGAACATCCGAGCCCGGTGCCCTCCTTGTTTGAATGGGCTGGTAGTGGTGGTGGTGGTGGCGGTGGTGGAGGTGGTGGTGGTGGTGGTGGTAGTGTAGGTGGTGGTGTTAGTGGTGGCGGTGAGTTGGTGGTAGTGGTGGTGATGGTGAGTTGGTGGTGGTGGTGGTGGTGGTGGAGGTGATGGTGGAGGTGATGGTGGAGGTGATGGTGTTGGTGGTGTTGGTGGTGTTGGTGAGTTGTGTTGGTGGTGTTGGTGTTGGTGGTGGTGGGGGTGGTGTGTGTAGGTGTGTGTAGGTGTGTGTTGGTGGTGGTGGTGGTGGTGACGGTGGTGGCGGTGGTGTTGGTGTTGGTGTTGGTGGTGTGGTGGTGTGTGTAGGTGTGTGTAGGTGTGTGTAGGTGTGTGTTGGTGGTGGTGGTGGTGGTGGTGGTGGTGACGGTGGTGGTGTGGTGGTGGTGATGGTGAGTTGGTGGTTGTACCGTGGAGCTGCATGTCTTTGGATGTCTGCTGTGTGCCGGCAGGAACAGAGGGCATGGAGAATCAAGACACTTGAACCTTACAGGTCAGGGTAAAAAACAGGCACTTAGATGTACACGTAAACACACACACGCGTACACACACATACACGTAAACACACACACACGTAAACACACACACACACGTACACACACATACACGTACACACACTAACGCGTGTGTGCACGAGCACTGTCAAACGTCACATCCCACACACACAATCACATACCTTCTCTCTCTTTCTGACAGAAACACAGACGCAAACTCTCTGCCGCATGCACACACACACACACGCACACACACACACACACACACACACACACACACACACACACACACACACACACACACACATGCACATTAAAAACTTAGATCCAAATGCACTTGTTCAGTACAATCACACCCTTACCCACGCACACTTGTGTTAGCATTGAACGCAAGAGCTCTTTGCTGGTCTTGGAATCGCCACCATAGGCCCTACCAGCTGAGAGAGAGAGAGAGAAAGAGAGAGGGAGAGACAGAGAGAGAGAAGCAGGGAGAGACAGAGAGAAGGAGGGAGACGGAGGGAGAGACAGAGAGAGTGAGAGAGAGAGAAGGAGGTAGAGACAGAGAGGAGGGAGAAGGAGGAAGAGAGAGAGAGGAGGAGGGAGAGAGGGAGAGACAGATAGAGAGAGAGAGAGAAGGAGGGCGAGAGAGGAGCAGAAAGGGAAGAAGGGAGAAAGCGGCACATTGAGAGAGAGTGTGTTTGTAAGAGAGTGAGGGAGTGAGAGGGAGAGAGAGAGAGCGAAAGAAAAGAGAGAGATAGATGGCAAAAAGAGGGCCTCCTCAGCCCAATGGAGCCTCTCAACATGATGTTGCTATGCAGAGCACATCCAAGAAGAAGGGAAGATGATGTGTCTATGATGTGATCCGGTCACTGGGGAGATGGCTTTGGCGTGTACACACAAACACGTCCCTAATTACCAACATGAGAAGACTCAGGGGCAACAGATGGCACTGTAAAGGAGGGAAAGCGGGAGCGGACAGGGGAGCCATGGACGGTCTTCAAGCACTGTGGGCTCCTGATGACCCCGCTAATAGAGTCTTATCCAGAGGAGAGGAGGAGGGAGAGGAGGAGGGAGAGACAGAGAGAGAGAGAGAGAGAGAGGAGGAGGGAGAGAGGAGAACAGCGATGGAGAGGAGGAGGGAGAGACAGAGAGAGAGAGAGAGAGAGAAGGAGGGAGAGAGGAGAACAGCGATGGAGAGGAGGAGGGAAAGACAGAGAGAGAGAGAAGGAGGAGGGAGAGAGGAGAACAGCGATGGAGAGGAGGAGGGAGAGAGGAGAACGGTGATAGAGAGGAGGAGGCAGAGACAGAGAGAGAGAGAGAAGGAGGGAGAGAGGAGAACAGCGATGGCACTGTGGGCTCCAGATGACCCCACTAATAGAGTCTTATCCAGAGAAGAACAGCGATGGCACGGCTGCCACTGAGCTCATATACTCCTCCCTCTCCTCAAGGCACGGCCTGCCCGCGGCTCCAGATCAGATTGTGGATACACGTGATCAAATACTATACGCAAGGTCAATTATTATATACTTTACTATAAGGTACATGGCTATAAGTCATACCTTCCATATATTTTATATGGAACTTGGCGTCTGAAATAAAGATTTATGTATATATATATATATACTGTAAGCTGAATTTAATTCAAGTAGTTACTAAATGACTACATGCGCATGTCTGACTGACTACCAGCAGTGCTCTCGCCAAGAAAGTGTATAGTCTGAGGTTTGTAGTGCACAACTCTAGACCAGTCCTCCTGAGTAGTGCACAACTCTAGACCAGTCCTCCTGAGGTTTGTAGTGCACAACTCTAGACCAGTCCTCCTGAGGTTTGTAGTGCACTACTCTAGACCAGTCCTCCTGAGGTTTGTAGTGCACTACTCTAGGCCAGTCCTCCTGAGTAGTGCACAACTCTAGACCAGTCCTCCTGAGGTTTGTAGTGCACAACTCCAGTCTCTAGACCAGTCCTCCTGAGGTTTATAGTGCACAACTCTAGACCAGTCCTCCTGAGTGCACAACTCTAGACCAGTCCTGAGGTTTGTAGTGCACAACTCTAGACCAGTCCTGAGGTTTATAGTGCACTACTCTAGACCAGTCCTCCTACATCACTACTCTACTCTAGACCAGTCATCCTACAGCTGCACAGCCTGATCCGTGTTTTCCGATATCTCACCAGAGCTGTCATGGTTTACGTCTCCTTTGCCCGCAAATCAAGAGATCTGAGTTGTATTCATTGGCTGCTGTAATTGGGTTCATATGAGCTGTGTGAGGTTCTGTTCTGGCTGCTGTAATTGGGTTCATATGAGCTGTGTGCGGTTCTGTTCTGGCTGCTGTAATTGAGTTCATATGAGCTGTGTGAGGTTCTGTTCCGGCTGCTGTAATTGGGTTCATATGAGCTGTGTGCGGTTCTGTTCCGGCTGCTGTAATTGGGTTCATATGAGCTGTGTGAGGTTCTGTTCTGGCTGCTGTAATTTAGTTCATATGAGCTGTGTGAGGTTCTGTTCTGGCTGCTGTAATTGGGTTCATATGAGCTGTGTGCGGTTCTATTCCGGCTGCTGTAATTGGGTTCATATGAGCTGTGTGAGGTTCTGTTCCGGCTGCTGTAATTGGGTTCATATGAGCTGTGTGAGGTTCTGTTCTGGCTGCTGTAATTGGGTTCATATGAGCTGTGTGAGGTTCTGTTCTGGCTGCTGTAGTCATATGAGCTGTGTGCGGTTCTGTTCTGGCTGCTGTAATTGAGTTCATATGAGCTGTGTGAGGTTCTGTTCTGGCTGCTGTAATTGGGTTCATATGAGCTGTGTGAGGTTCTGTTCTGGCTGCTGTAATTGGGTTCATATGAGCTGTGTGCGGTTCTGTTCCGGCTGCTGTAATTGAGTTCATATGAGCTGTGTGAGGTTCTGTTCTGGCTGCTGTAGTCATATGAGCTCTTCGAGGTTCTGTTCTGGCTGCTGTAGTCATATGAGCTGTGTGCGGTTCTGTTCTGGCTGCTGTAATTGGGTTCATATGAGCTCTTCGAGGTTCTGTTCTGGCTGCTGTAATTGGGTTCATATGAGCTGTGTGCGGTTCTGTTCTGGCTGCTGTAATGAGTTAAGTGTAATTGGGTTCATATGAGCTGTGTGAGGTTCTGTTCTGGCTGCTGTAGTCATATGAGCTCTTCGAGGTTCTGTTCTGGCTGCTGTAATTGGGTTCATATGAGCTGTGTGAGGTTCTGTTCTGGCTGCTGTAATTTAGTTCATATGAGCTGTGTGAGGTTCTGTTCTGGCTGCTGTAATTGGGTTCATATGAGCTGTGTGCGGTTCTATTCCGGCTGCTGTAATTGGGTTCATATGAGCTGTGTGAGGTTCTGTTCCGGCTGCTGTAATTGGGTTCATATGAGCTGTGTGAGGTTCTGTTCTGGCTGCTGTAATTGGGTTCATATGAGCTGTGTGAGGTTCTGTTCTGGCTGCTGTAGTCATATGAGCTGTGTGCGGTTCTGTTCTGGCTGCTGTAATTGAGTTCATATGAGCTGTGTGAGGTTCTGTTCTGGCTGCTGTAATTGGGTTCATATGAGCTGTGTGAGGTTCTGTTCTGGCTGCTGTAATTG
This sequence comes from Clupea harengus, assembly GCF_900700415.2. Taxonomy (NCBI): domain Eukaryota; kingdom Metazoa; phylum Chordata; class Actinopteri; order Clupeiformes; family Clupeidae; genus Clupea; species Clupea harengus. The sequence goes on from NC_045157.1 coordinate 1,042,208, forward strand.
GGTTCATATGAGCTGTGTGCGGTTCTGTTCCGGCTGCTGTAATTGAGTTCATATGAGCTGTGTGAGGTTCTGTTCTGGCTGCTGTAGTCATATGAGCTCTTCGAGGTTCTGTTCTGGCTGCTGTAGTCATATGAGCTGTGTGCGGTTCTGTTCTGGCTGCTGTAATTGGGTTCATATGAGCTCTTCGAGGTTCTGTTCTGGCTGCTGTAATTGGGTTCATATGAGCTGTGTGCGGTTCTGTTCTGGCTGCTGTAATGAGTTAAGTGTAATTGGGTTCATATGAGCTGTGTGAGGTTCTGTTCTGGCTGCTGTAGTCATATGAGCTCTTCGAGGTTCTGTTCTGGCTGCTGTAGTCATATGAGCTCTTCGAGGTTCTGTTCTGGCTGCTGTAGTCATATGAGCTGTGTGCGGTTCTGTTCTGGCTGCTGTAATTGGGTTCATATGAGCTGTGTGAGGTTCTGTTCTGGCTGCTGTAATTGGGTTCATATGAGCTGTGTGAGGTTCTGTTCCGGCTGCTGTAATTGGGTTCATATGAGCTGTGTGCGGTTCTGTTCTGGCTGCTGTAGTCATATGAGCTCTTCGAGGTTCTGTTCTGGCTGCTGTAGTCATATGAGCTGTGTGCGGTTCTGTTCTGGCTGCTGTAATTGGGTTCATATGAGCTGTGTGCGGTTCTGTTCTGGCTGCTGTAATGAGTTAAGTGTAATTGGGTTCATATGAGCTGTGTGAGGTTCTGTTCTGGCTGCTGTAGTCATATGAGCTCTTCGAGGTTCTGTTCTGGCTGCTGTAGTCATATGAGCTGTGTGCGGTTCTGTTCTGGCTGCTGTAATTGGGTTCATATGAGCTGTGTGAGGTTCTGTTCTGGCTGCTGTAATTGGGTTCATATGAGCTGTGTGAGGTTCTGTTCCGGCTGCTGTAATTGGGTTCATATGAGCTGTGTGAGGTTCTGTTCTGGCTGCTGTAATTGGGTTCATATGAGCTGTGTGTGTGAGGTTCTGTTCTGATATTTAACAGTTGCTGGTGAAGGAATGGGAGGCTGTGATTTACTCCCAAACAGAAGAATACTTCATTGTGTTTTTACAAACCACCATAGAGATGTTGTTATTCAAACCACCATAGAGATGTTGTTATTCAAACCACCATAGAGATGTTGTTATTCAAACCACCATAGACATGTGGTTATTCAAACCACCATAGAGATGTTGTTATTCAAACCACCATAGAGATGTTGTTATTCAAACCACCATAGACATGTGGTTATTCAAACCACCATAGAGACTTCCCGTCCTAACTGGCACTTTGACTAGTGCGTAACTTGCAATTACAGCAGTTACATTTCTGCACTTCTTTTTTCTTTTTATTTCATTTTGTTATATTTCTTATGTAAAGTAGTATTTATTTATTGTTACACCAGGTTCTATTGTGAAGGGACCAGCATAGGTCATAAGAATATGCCATAGTCAATAAGTCAATGATATTATACCTAGTTATAATTGTTACTTTTATTTGGATTTAACTAGCCATGAGTGGACTTTCCTTGGTGAATATACTTTGGGCTGACCTGGGTAGTGAGGTGTGATACTAGACTCTCACCTTCCCCCCCCAGGTCGAGACAAAGGGCCTTGTCTCCATGGCCTATTTGAATAGACAGTAACACCCCTTAATGTCAGTGTATTTAACTGACTGTTCCTCAAGGAACAAGTCAGATATACTGAGGTGAAGTTCTGTGAGGGAGGATGGATCAGTCTCTGTCTCATAAATGGTCGGCTGCCATTCTTCAAGAATAAACCTGAATCTTGACTGATCAAACCTAAGACTGAATCTTCAATATATGGTATAAAACTAATTACCATCAATTGCTCGTAGCTTGACTATTCTCTCCCTTGTACGTCGCTTTGGACAAAAGCGTCTGCTAAATGACTAAATGTAAATGTAAATGTAAAAGAAATGTGGTTATTCAGACCACCATAGATATGTGTTTATTCAAACAGGCATGTCAGACGGGGGGACCTTAATTAAGATGAATGGCTTGGGAAAAATAATATTCAGAGGTAAGCTTTGGTTAGTTTGGAAACCTTTTCACACGTGTGAGCGCTGAAACGGCCTCCTCTGTGTGCTCGTTATAACTGCCATGTGAAGTTTATCATTTCAGTTTAGGCCACACTGTCACAATTTGAGTGAGTCTGTCGGCGATACAATCAGCCATAAAGGAGAGGTATAGTTCTATTATGTCCCGACACAAAAGCTTTTCTTCAGTCTTTTAAATCTCAGTGGACCCCACAGTGCATATATAAGCATCTTCTACACAGGTTGTGTGCCGTGGAGTGTTAATTAGCTGCCTTATGTGCATGAACATATTGTACGCTGTCATGGCAGTAAATTTCAATAATTTATGACAAACGCTGAGAGGGTACTTTTTAGTGTGCAAGTTT
>NC_045157.1:1057136-1059636 GCF_900700415.2 Clupea harengus
TGAGTGTGTGTGTGTGTGTGTGTGCTCACTGTAACAGCGCTGTCAGAAGCAGGAACTGATTGTGTGTGTGTGTGTGTGCTCACTGTAACAGCGCTGTCAGAAGCAGGAACTGAGTGTGTGTGTGTGTGTGTGCTCACTGTAACAGCGCTGTCAGAAGCAGGAACTGAGAGTGTGTGTGTGTGTGTGTGTGTGTGTGTGTGTGTGTGTGTGCTCACTGTAACAGCGCTGTCAGGAGCAGGAACTGATTGTGTGTGTGTGTTTGTGCTCACTGTAACAGCGCTGTCAGAAGCAGGAACTGAGTGTGTGTGTGTGTGTTTGTGCTCACTGTAACAGCGCTGTCAGAACAGAAGGGGGGTGTAGGAATGATGGGCCCCCAAGATCCCAGGCTGGTGACACAGAGCAGGAGTACCCCCGCCGCATGGCTACACCATCTCACGTTAATGGCCTCCATGTCCAGGCCGTCTCTAACCTTGTCCTGTTTTTTTTTTGTATTCTCTCTTTCTCCCTTTTTCTTTCATCCAATAACCGGTGCCTCTGCAGCCGCTATCCCTCAAGGGTGTGGAGTGGCCATTTTGCCATTTTGCCAGGTAAATACAGCTGGCGCAGGATCAGGCAGCTGCGTCTGAGACATCGTGACATTTATGAGGGACGGAGAGAGAGAGGTCGCCCAGAGTTTGTTGCGATGGATTTTTCCGGAGGCCCAGCTGTGCGACAGCGGGGCGCGGCGACGGCGTACGAGATGTGATATCAACGGTGGAATTCTCCCCGCCGGTCGGATCTTTCGGTTATTCCCTCCTTCTTTTCATTCTTTGTACTCCCCCCGTTCCCTCCTGCATTTCTCCTTCTCACCCTTAGGGGGCAGCACATCTCCACTGTTGAGAAACCTGAATCCTCTCCTCCCCTTCTTCCCTCCTTTCTACCCCCCTCTCTTCCTCTGACTCACCCTCTTCCCCGTTCTCTTCCTTCATCCTTCTTCTTTTTCTTTCATCCTCTCCTTCTCCCTCCTTTATTTTGTTATTTTCTTTATTTTGGTATTTTGGTGTGGGCTGGGCTAAGGCCCAGAGATGTGTCTGGTATGTGTGTGTGTGTGTGTGTGTGTGTGTGTGTGTGTGTGTGTGTCTGGTCCAAAAGCTTTTTAACAGTGGTGTTCGGGGGGAGGCAGGGGTCTTGCTGTTCCCTCCAACTCCGTGCAGCGAAGCAGCCAGGCGACCAGGAGCGAAAGAGGCCCCTGCAGTAATAGACCTTGAATTACAATTAATCCTCAGCCGCTCGATGTGCCAATACTGATCCCAGGCCTGTGAGTGAGGGACTGGATCGAGCTCTGCTGGAGCTGAGCTTGGGGACCGCAGGCAATGGTTTGTTGTCTGACAGAGAGAAAGTATCTGTATGTGTGTGTGTGTGTGTGTGTGTGTGTGTGTGTATGTCTTTTACATGTGGGTATGTGCACTATGTGTGTATGTGCATGTGTGTGTGTACTACTGTGGGCGTATGTGTTTGTGTGTGTGTGTGTGTGTTTGTGTGTATGTGTGTGTGTGTGTGTGTATGTGTGTGTGTGTGTGTGTGTGTATGTGTGTGTGTGTGTGTGTGTGTGTGTGCGGGTGTGGGTGTGTATGTGTGTGTATGCCTGTGTGTGTACGGTAAATGCATATTGACTGGAGGCAAGCCTGTGGGTGCCGTGAGGCTGGGAGATGGGATGATTTAAGACGCTGTCGCACACACACACACGCTGTCGCCTGTCATTCATGCAAAAATGACAGCGCCTTCACGGCCGAGTTACAAGAGCAGGCTGTTAGTCTGACACACTTATTTTGCCTCTGTCACCGTTGGCAACAAAGCCCATTCTCCCTGGCAACCATAAAGCAGTTTTATTGCAGCGATATTTCCCCGCTCTGAGGACAAGGCTAGAAAGGGAAAAGATAATTTGTTTTAATATTTTTTCTTTGGTCTTTCGTGTTGATAGACTCCAGGCCTGGTGCCGAGTGCCTCTGCTGCTCTCCGTGGGATCGGCCTGCTGCTCTGGGATCGGCCTGCTGCTCTGGGATCGGCCTGCTGCTCTGTGGTGCCTCTGCTGCTCTGGGATCGGCCTGCTGCTCTGAGTCTGCTGCTCTGGGTCTGCTGCTCTGGGTCTGCTGCTCTGGGTCTGCTTCTCTGGGATCGGCCTGCTGCCCTGGGCACCGGAGGGGGTTGGCTGAGCCGGGCGGAAAGGTGGTAGATGATTGGAGGAGGATGGAGCGGCAGGTTGGGCTCGTGCCAGGAGTGCGTGTGTGTGTGTGCGTGTGTGTGTGTGTGTGTGCGTGCGTGTGCGTGTGCGGGTGTGTGTGTGTGTGTGTGTGTGTGTGTGTGTGTGTGTCCTGCCAGGAGAGAGCCAAAGGTGCATGCTGCTATTCAGATTAGGGAGGCAGGCAGGGAGGGGTTTCATTAGTGGGTTATCTGAAGCTGGCGTGGAAGTGTCTGTCTGGTTATTAAAACACACGCGCATGTGAGAGCTCATACATACACA
>NC_045157.1:1074636-1082136 GCF_900700415.2 Clupea harengus
AAAGAGAGAGAGCGACAGAGAGAAGGAGAAAGAGAGAGACAGACAGAGAGAAGGAGAAAGAGAGAGAGCGACAGAGAGAAGGAGAAAGAGAGAGACAGACAGAGAGAAGGAGAAAGAGAGAGAGCGACAGAGAGAAGGAGAAAGAGAGAGACAGACAGAGAGAAGGAGAAAGAGAGAGAGCGACAGAGAGAAGGAGAAGGAGAGAGACAGACAGAGAGAAGGAGAAAGAGAGAGACAGACAGAGAGGAGGAGAAAGAGAGAGAGCGACAGAGAGAAGGAGAAAGAGAGAAGGAGAAAGAGAGACAGACAGAGAGAAGGAGAAAGAGACAGAGCGACAGAGAGGAGGAGAAAGAGAGAAGGAGAAAGAGAGACAGACAGAGAGAAGGAGAAAGAGAGAGAGCGACAGAGAGAAGGAGAAGGAGAGAGACAGACAGAGAGGAGGAGAAAGAGAGAAGGAGAAAGAGAGAGACAGGCAGAGAGAAGGAGAAAGAGAGAGACAGGCAGAGAGAAGGAGAAAGAGGGAGACAGACAGAGAGAAGGAGAAAGAGAGAGAGAGACAGAGAGAAGGAGAAAGAGAGAGACAGACAGAGGAGGCAGAGGGAAGGGGGTAGTGGACAACACCGACAGAAGGCAGAGGCACATAGACACAAAGAGAAAAAGACATAGAGAAAGAGAGAGAAAGAAGAAGAAGAGGGGGAGAGAGAGAGAGAGAGAGAGAGAAGGTCAAAGGATAACTCCACAGTACACAATAAGAATGGGGGAGCTGCAATTAATGCTGTGTGGTGCCAGTACAAATAGCGTAGCTTTATAAACACTCTTCCTTAACACACACTGCCATGAAGTTATAAACACTCTTCCTTAACACACACTGCCAAGAAGCTCTCACTATCGGATGCGGTTCCAAGGTGTCGTCAGACTGTATCGGATTTCCTGCCCTCAGTCTGATAATCTGTTTCGCCATCTGTGTCAGGTCCATAGAAGGCCCGGTCTAGGCTTGTCAGCCTGTCAATGAATGGTCAAAGTGGATGGAACAGCTGTCCCTCGGCCCACTCTCGTGTCCTGGGCGAGGGCTCGAGGCCCACTCTCATGTCCTGGGCGAGGGCTCGAGGCCCACTCTCATGTCCTGGGCGAGGGCTCGAGGCCCACTCTCGTGTCCTGGGCGAGGGCTCGAGGCCCACTCTCATGTCCTGGGCGAGGGCTCGAGGCCCACTCTCATGTCCTGGGCGAGGGCTCGAGGCCCACTCTCATGTCCTGGGCGAGGGCTCGAGGCCCACTCTCATGTCCTGGGCGAGGGCTCGAGGCCCACTCTCATGTCCTGGGCGAGGGCTCGAGGCCCACTCTCGTGTCCTGGGCGAGGGCTCGAGGCCCACTCTCATGTCCTGGGCGAGGGCTCGAGGCCCACTCTCGTGTCCTGGGCGAGGGCTTGCGGTGGACTTATGTTCTCTGCTCCCCGCTTGTGTCCCTAAAGCAATTCTGCCCAGCGCTTGAATGGAAGCCATCAGTGTGCCGTGGTGCGGCGCGGTGCGGCGCGGAGCGGAGTGGCGGTGCGGTGCGGTGCGGTCCTGTTCGGCGCGACACTTGCTCTTAGTGTGCTGCCGCTCCCAGGCGTCCCGCGTTTCCATCTATTTCATTTGGCCGTTCTCTTAGCGGGCAAGGTCATCCGACGAGGAACTCATTTCACATTTAGACACCATAACAACCAGCATGCCTACGGGGACCGCAGCCAGGGCTGAGCTGACCAATCAGCGACCAAGCCATTATTTGGCATCCAATCAGCTTTCAAAACATGATTTAGCAGGTAAGAGGCAGCAGCGGGCGACGAGGGAGCAAAGGGGGAAATGGAAGGGAGTGTTTGACCTCCGTTGACCTCAGACAGTCCGTCTCAGTCTGGAGAAAGTGAAGCTGACTTTGAGATTCAGGGCAGTCTATGTGCATGTCAGCCTCTTTCACCTGAAAAAGAAACTCACTGCCGTTTACTTTTGTTTGACGAGAGTTTTTTTTTCTTTTTTCCCTGAGTTTTATATGACCTTCCTGCCTTTAAATGTTGCCCCCGAAATGCTGCCTGAGGGTGTATAGAAAAAAAACTAAACAAAAAAACCCCAGCTATTTAGTTAACATCAGGTGCAGTGTTTTGGAAAGCGGTTGAAGTAACCGATCAATCAATGGCACAGGTCACGCAGCATGTAAAAATTGGAGTCAAAAACCCGAACCAGTCCTCTCAGATCAAAAAAAAAGCATGGTTGTGTTTTGTCTCATTTCACACCATGGAGCTGAGAGATTCGTTTCTGAAGTGAGGCACCCGTCATGGCGGAGAGAAAATGATCGCGACAACCAGCTTCAGCCGTTCTCTGCTCCCCATTCCACCCACTTCAGGGGACTTTAATATTACGCTGCCTTCACTCTGGGAGATGTGTGAGTGTGTGTGTGTGTGTGTGTGTGTGTGTGTGTGTGTGTATGTGGGAGAGGGGCAATCTGTTAACATGAGCAACAGCGATGAGCGCTGAGCCAAATAAGCTTTCTCTCGGACCGTTGGCCAGATACCCAGAAGGCCGGAGGTGAAAATGAACTGCCAGCGCGCTAAGTTGGCCCAGCGTTGCCACGGCAATTCATCAGACGGGGCTTTCAAAAGCGAGTCTGTCAAGAATGAGCCTCTCCTGTCCGACTGGGACGACACTGAAAGGTAATGCAACGCGTTCAAGCTCAGAGAAGAAGCCGCTTTGGGCCCGATGGATTCGACTCGGCTCGGATCACTAGGCAGCCTCCGGCGGAGACGGCACGTCGTCAAGAGAAGAGGAGTCACTCCAGGACACCCCATTAAGATTCATCTAAGGCTGGTTTCCCTAATGTATAGTAAGCCAGGGATAATCATAAACTAGAGAGAAAGAAAAAGAGAGAGAGAGAAGAAGAAGGAGAGAGAGACAATGTATAGTAAGCCAGGGATAATCTACAGTGGCAGCAGCTCTCAGACTGTCCCACATAACTAATATTTAATGTTTAATAATTACCAAATTAATCTGTTATATGTTTCTATACCACATTGTTACCACCTATAACTTGTTGTTTTTTTATTTTTTATTTATTTATGTTAATTGTGCTTGTACATTTTATGTAAACATGCTTTGGCAAACGTTGTATTGCATGCAGTCATGCCAATAAAGCCTTTTTGAATTGGGTCTTCGACAGTGTTTCAAGTCAGCCAGGGATAATCCTAAACTAGAGAGAGAGAGAGAGAGAGAGAGAGAGAGAAGAAGAAGGAGAGAGAGAGAGACATGCTTTCATACGGGGCATATCATATTAAATGATAGTTTGACTGTAAATAGAATTGATCATCCATTCATGATTATTTACTGTAGTTATCCTAGCCAGCCTAGTCTGTGTCAAAACCCACCATTCTTAGTTAGAAGATACAGCCACTTATAAACATAATTAATTGTCTGCTCTACGCTGACAGCAAATAAACAACCATTTCTGGCTCCATCAGTTATTGTGACACTCATTGTTCTCGCGCGCTTGATGTTTCAGAAATGGTTATTCTGCCTGGATGATTCTAATTATAGGATAAAAAGCTTGCAGACTACAGTGGCAACAGCTCTCAGACTAACTGGTGTGTGTGTGTGTGTGTGTGTGTGTGTGTGGTGTGTGTCTGCCAGGCGTTTGAAGCAGCCTCCCACGGATCCTCCCTCTGAGACTCCCACGTCCCACTAAAGAGAAACTGGTGATGTGTGTGTGGTGTGTGTGTGTGGTGTGTGTGTGTGTTTGTGTGTGTGTGTGTGTGTGTGTGTGTGTGTGTGTGTGTGTGTGTGCGTGTCAGTTCCTCACCATGGGAGATCAATTTACACCCGCATGGCCTTCTCAACCTCCCCCCCCCACACACACACACACACAAACATACAACACACAAGACAATTTTTCTTCGACCTCTTCAGAGAGATCTCATGTCTTACACCTGGGATATGTGAAGTGACTTGAAGGGTTTCGCCTCCTAGTAGTACTATATAGTGTACAATCAACATCCAGGTCAATATGACCTACGGGGGCCCACATTCTGCCATTCAACGGCACTAATGGACCATAGCAAAAAATCCACCGAATCTGGAGGGGAGCCCTAAACACACAGCACAGGGCTGTAGGGTACTCTCTTCTGGTTTCCATGACGCTTGAGCTCAAATGAACCCGTCGTCGAGCTCAACATGGAGCCAGGTGAAGGGGAGATGGGGAGGTGTCTGATGAAGGATTTAATTGGGTCATTGAAAGGTTATCGATGAATAAAACATGAGGTGATTTATGTAAGGTCACGATGTGTCTCTGTCGCCGCGGCTCGCCGTCGCAGTCACATTATCTGGCGAAGGCGTCGCGGCCGGCGCTGCCGAGGTTGCGTTTCAGAGAATGGCCAGGATGGTGGAGAGACCAGCACCCCTTCCACCGTTTCATCTGCCTAAACATTGCAGTGCAGAGGGAGGGTTAGCAGATGGGAACCCATTCAATTGAATTATTTATCAGCCGAAGCTTTGAGGGAACATATGCTGGACATCGCACCGCATCCTGTCTCTCCCTCTCCGACTCGCCAAGCAGCCGTCAAGCACCTCCATCCTCCACGGTGATGGTAATGAAGAGACCAATGAGGAGAGGGGAAATTAGAGTGGAGGATGAAGGTGCTTAGGGGTGAGACGCGAGAGACCGAGTGAGGGATAGTAAAGAAGGAAGGAAGGATGGAGGGATGGAGGGAAAGAGGGAAGAAGGGAAGGAGGGAAGGAGGGATGTTTGTTAGCTGGAAGAAAGGCACAGTCGTGCACCCTTTTTGTCCTGGGTGGTGCTGCTGCGATGGGAAAATCACGGTCCCCCCATCGAACGAAATGAAGGAAACAGCGAGAAACATGTCTGTGTTTCAGGACAAGGGCAGGATGAGAGAGTGGCCAGCGGACGGATCATAGGCCGTGAGGAGGGGAGAGAGTGGCCAGTGGACGGATCATAGGCCGTGAGGATGAGAGAGTGGCCAGCGGACGGATCCCAGGCCGTGAGGATGAGAGAGTGGCCAGTGGACGGATCATAGGCCGTGAGGATGAGAGAGTGGCCAGCGGACGGATCATAGGCCGTGAGGATGAGAGAGTGGCCAGTGGACGGATCATAGGCCGTGAGGATGAGAGAGTGGCCAGCGGACGGATCCCAGGCCGTGAGGATGAGAGAGTGGCCAGCGGACGGATCCCAGGCCGTGAGGATGAGAGAGTGGCCAGTGGACGGATCATAGGCCGTGAGGATGAGAGAGTGGCCAGTGGACGGATCATAGGCCGTGAGGATGAGTGAGTGGCCAGTGGACGGATCCCAGGCCGTGAGGATGAGCTGCTGCAGGGATGAGTAGCTGCAGTAGCTGCAGGGATGAGAGAGCAGGCCAGAGAAAGCTGAACTGGGACTGGAGGTTGCTACAGACACACCGCTGTGCTGCTCGCTCTCGGCTCGCTGCCTTGCCGTTGTTTTTCGCCAGAAGCGATCGCCTCGCCTCCCTGCGCTGGCGGCTGGCCCGTGGGGCTCTCCTGCAGATGTGCAAGACATCAGCACTTCTCTCTTTCTCACACACACACACACACACACACACACACACACACACACACACACACACACACACAGGCGCTGAGCGTTACACCCAAAGGCAAGACATTAGACACTGGAAACAATAAAATAAAGGATGAAAGTTAAAACGGAAGACGAGTGAGTGCCGGAGTACCGGAGAGAGGAGAGACGAGGGAACTGATAAACAGGTCCATGTTGACCCAGGATTTACAGCAGCTCTGGTCAGAATCAGTTCAGAACCAGTGCTCTGTGTCTGCTGAGGGAGACTCCACGGTCCATCCTTGCCTTGAACTGAATGAAGTGTTGGAAAAGAGAAAAGAGAGGCACACAGGAGAAATGGAGGATCCTTGGTGTGCTCCACACAGAATATCAAAGAATAGATCCAGATACAGTGAAAGGTAGCCCACTGGGACACTATATGCAATATTCTAGGATTCGGCCCGCTGGGAGATCTAGAATATTCTGCATCAGTATCCACACTACTAAATATATTACTGGAAGAGCCGCTGACGTTTCTAGGGCTCATCCGGTGGTGAAAACACCAAGGCCAGGGAGATGACACACTGAGAACATGTATGTATGGTATGCATTGAGAGATGCTTCGAGAGTAAAGTCAGCAGCACAATCTCTGAGTGTTGCATTTGTTGGTGGCAGCTATTTAAAGGAGACGCTAACGTTGGCCAAGCTGCATACAGTATATTCCTGACCTCAGAGTAAGTTCATGTTCTGTCCAGCCTCACAGCCTCACAGTGCCAACACACTGGAGATTTAGCGGCAAGGTTTCTTCTCTGGCTTGGTTTAAAGGAGACGCTAACGTTGGCCAAGCTGCATACAGTATGTTTCCTGACCTCGGAGTAAGTTCATGTTCTGTCCAGCCTCTCAGTGCCAACACACACACACACACACACACACACACACACACACACACACACACACTTACACACACACACACACACACACACACACACACACACACACACACACACACACACACACTGGAGATTGAGCTGCAAGGTTTCTTCCCTGGCTTGGTTGACTATACAGTGTGGCCAATTCATACTTCTCTCCAATACAAGACCGAGGTTCAAAGGGATTGAACAGGTACACAGTGTGGCCAATTCATACTTCTCACCAATACATGAGCGAAGTTCAAAGGGATTGAACAGGTACACTGTGCAAGAAGTAGATTGTCTCAGTTATTTCCCTTGAGTCAGTAATGCAGAGGCTGTGAAGCTAGGGGAAGCTGCAAAGCCTGTGTTTACCTTGTACATTCACAGACTGATGCCACATTGAAGAATAACGTTAAAGAATACACAGCCTTTGATTTCATTTTTTTTTATTTGATACGGACAAGCAAGGCTGTGACAAGCAATGCCCTTTGAACACAATACCTATGACAAGAAAAAGGACAACCAACCCCCAGCTTCCTAAACCTGCAGGAAATGGATATATCTTCTCTGAAGAACACACACTCGCACACTGCATGTCAGGTCCTCAATGTGGTTCTCTCATCTCAGGCCAGAGATGAAACGGCTGATAGCTCGTAGCTTTCATTCAAACACATTCATAGCTCTCTGTATGCTTTCATTCAAACACATTCATGGCTCTCTGTATGCTTTCATTCAAACACATTCACAGCTCTCTGTATGCTTTCCCTCCAGCTCTGTGGTGAGAGTGAGAGATGCTCTCGCACCTGAGAGAGTTAGCGAGCGCAGAGCTTCAGACTGGGGGAGAGATGCTCTCGCACCTGAGAGAGTTAGCGAGCGCAGAGCTTCAGACTGGGGGAGAAACCTGCTGAAGAAGTGGCGCACGGTGAAGGAATTGATTTTGATCAAAACAAAGACAGAAAAGGTGCTAAAACTAAAATGCTAATGACCAATGTGGGAAGGAGTTTTAGAGCGAGCGAGCGAGCGAGGGATGGAGAGAAGTCCACCA
>NC_045157.1:1097136-1102136 GCF_900700415.2 Clupea harengus
CCAAATATATATTTCCCAGGGAAAAATGAATCTGTGGAAGGTCACTCTCCAATCAAGATTCCCATGGCATCCTTGTGAGCGAGTGTCCCCCAATCCCTGGGAAATACGGAGAGAGCCATCAGCTGGTGCGAGAGTGAGGCTCATTGATATAGATGAACCTCCATTAAGGCTGGGGAAATGGATGACATTTTACATTCAAATGGTCTCTGTGTGACTCCCTATCTCCACGCCCCCATACATTTGCTCTCTCAATAGTGCTTCACATTTGTTTGTTTTTTATAGAAAACTGACAGGAAAAAAAAAAATGTTTGGGCCATATGCAGATTTTATTACGTGCGAAGGGAAACACTGGCAGATGTGCTGCTGAGAATTTCCTTTACAATAAATGATAGCTTCCTGTGCTCAGATGTGATGAGAAGGAGTGCTGGAAATGTGTTTTTAATTGAGGAGTGTGCATCTCTGTCTGGACCCACACACACACAGACCCATTCGTCTTCATACGGGGAGGCAGGCTGACAGGGGGCCAAAGCCTCTTTGACAGCTCTCGTTTGGGGCCTGGTGTGGATTTGTAACTTCTAAGCCCAAGTTCCCTCCACCGTTCCTTCTCGTGTTTCAAACCCACTGCCCACTGGCCGTAATGAGGACATCTGGAGAGGAGAGGTCAACGTTTAACCACATCCATATATGGAAGAAGGGCTTTTAAGCCAGAGGGGGGGTTATTGAGGGGGGTGATTGAGGGGGGTGATTGAGGGGTATTTTTGGGGGGGGACGGGGATGAGGGGCGGGTGGATTACGGTGGGAGTACCTCTTCTTCTATATGGAGAGACATCTGCTTTCTCTGCTCAGGCAGTAAATCCAAGGCTCTACTCTTAACTTAATCCCCCATCCTCTTCCTCCCCTGAGGGGATATTTTCCTGATCAGCCAGAGGAGGGATGTGGGGAATATGGCCACGGAGGGCAATTACATCCTTTGATTATTTTAGTTCTGAGGGGAAATATAGGGGACTTGGAGCTACTGTGCTGAACACACTGTGGGCTCTTTGTAGGCCGTAGTGGCGGAACATCTTTGTTTTTTTTTGCGTGGCGCCACATTACTGCTGGGTTTGGCATCACTGATGCGAGATCTAAATGAAGCAGCCGTTTTCCTTCTGAGGTCTCGCGCTTTCTTTCCTTATGTCTACTGAAGATGGTTGCATCGATGTGACAATGCTTTTCATCATGGTGCGCTTCTGATCAAACGCAGAGGCAGAGAGAGAAAGAAAGAGAGACAGTGTGTGAACAAGAGGAAGAGGGAGGAAGAGGGAGGGAGGGAGAGAGGAACGAGTCAACATACAAACAAGTGATAATAGGGAGGTGTGTTATTGATTCCCTCCTCAGGGACAGAAAGAGAGAGAAAGAGAGAGAGAGAGAGAGAGAGAGAGAGAGAGAGAGGGAGAGAGAGAGAGAGAGAGAGAGAGGGAGAGAGAGAGAGAAGAGAGAGAGAGAGAGAGAGAGAGAGAGGGAGAGAGAGAGAGAGAGAGAGAGAGAGGGAGAGCTGTTCTCGATTCACATCCTGACTGTGCGACATGCAACGCCCAGCAAACGAGGCGGTCACATCAGAGCCTTGAGAGACGTCAAATCTTGTCATCCAGCTATTCAGATGTCAACCACAAAACGTTTCACTCGATTATTAATTTGTTCTGATCAGTCCTCCCTATTACTGCCATGTGTGAGACATGGAGACAGACAATACATCTACAAAAATAGCCAGGGCGTGTTGTTCTGCTTACTTTGAAGACAGTCCTCACTGTACCCTAACTGAACACCAGCTGTAGGTTATTTATAAGGATATTGCAAATTTACACCTTTTTACATACAATACATAAACCTTTACTTACAGTAATAAAGAGCAGAGGCTCAGATAATGCATAAGATAATTTGAGTAGGAATTTAGAAATTGTTCTCAGTCATACTATTAGTTGTTCTATGATTAAGTTTTATCTTAAAACTTAAGTACTCCTGGGTAGCCTAAAGCGTAGCCTACTGATCAAGCTGCTTAGAGCAGAGAAAAATGCTGCATGTATCCTAAGTACAACACTAGCTGAAAGTCCCAATAATGCATCCCTATAACGCATCCCTATAACGCATCCCAATAACGCATCTACATCCAATAAAATGTTCTGATTAGTGTGATTTCGTTAGCACAGTACTGTTCTTCTTAAGTATTTTTTTTTCTTCTTCTTTATTCCACCCATTTCCGTGAGGTGTTGAACGCTTGCCATCCAACACAGGCTGGCTTGTTATTGAAATTGCATAACTGCAGAAAAGTTCAACTGCCATTTTTCGAATGTATGTAACGTTAATGGTAAACTTAACATGCTCTGTGAGGCTTCGCTATTCGTAATGGATGAGTAATGCAGAAATAGCTGTGGCTCCGGTAAACACAAAAGAATGCATAATAATAATTAGAATATAATAGGCTATAGTTAGGATATATGCGTCACTCTATTGCAAAGTGTGTGCAGTGATATTACTGTGACGGAGACACTAAGGAAGCGAAGGCAGGTGACTTTGTTATGAACTATGAACTCTGTTTAACTGTCGCAGTTTCCCTGTAGCCTAATAATACTGCAATCATCACCCTTCTATCTTCACACCACACTTGTGTACACATACTTTAACACCCTTCAAACCACACATGTGTACACATACACACACACACACACACACACACACACACACACACCACACACACACACACACACACACACACACTTGTGCACACATACTTTAACAAAATATTGAAGAACACACCGACAGATCGCTCTCACACCTACATAAATGTATTGATATTTCCGAGACAAGGAGAATGCATATGTATGTGTGTGTGTGTGTGTGTGTGCAGCCCTGTCCCTGTGATGCTGAGCGACTATGGTAATGTAATGATGACAGATGTCTCTATTCAGCGATAAGTGTGTGTTCTTTAGTGTCTTCAACGCAATTTTGTCACAATTTCCTGTTTGCTGCTCTCTTTCTCCTGTCTGCTCTGTGCAGGTACTCTTAGTGATCGATCCCCTGCTGCTATGGCCAATCACACAGGTACTCTTAGTGATCCCCTGATGCTGTTGGCCAATCACAGAGGTACTCTTAGTGATCCCCTGCTCCTGTTGGCCAATCACACCTCGCATGTTGTTGTGGAAATGCAGCTCTGGTTGTCTTGTGAAATGAAATATATATTCTGAGGGCCTTTCCCTAATCCGGCTGTACAAGTCAACCTGTATGCAAAATTGTTGGCAGCACCATGATACTACATAGCATCACTGTCTGAAATGGCTATTTCATTTGTAACGACGAGGATGCATCACAGACACACACACACACACACACACACACACACACACACACACACACACACACAGACACACTCACACACACTCACACACACACACACACACACACACACACACACACACACACACACACACTCACACACACACACACACACACACACACACACACACACAGACACACTCACACACACTCACACACACACACACACACACACACACACACACACACAACACAAACACATCCACCACACACACACCACACACACACAGACACACTCACACACACACAACCACCACCACACACACACACACAAACACACACACACACACACACACAGACACAGACACACACACACACAGACACTCACACACACACAGACACACACACACACACACACACACTCAGACACACTCACACACAGAGGAAGGTAGAGAGATAGAGGCATGCGCACACTCAGATGCACTGACACACACACACACACACACACACACTGACACACACACACACAGTGTGTGAGTAGTTTGTTTTTCTTTGGCTCTCAGAGATCATCTTTCACTCGCGGAGTCTTTAGAGAATGATCATGTCCAGAGTTCTCTGTCACTGATCCGAGGAGAGCGCTCTTCAGCCTTGAGAGGGGGGGCGGGGTGAACCACTGCACACCACACCACTGCTTCCATCCCTGAAAGACACTAACAGAGCGGGTGAGACACTCTCCATCTCCATCTGCAAGTGGAGCTGAAGGAATGCCTGTTATGACCCACAGGGCTGGATGGAGATGAATTAGCAGATTACCTTGTCAAGGGTCTTATCAGTTTATCGGCCGATCGAAAGCAACCCTGGTGCACCTGTGTGAGTGTGCATGTGTGTGTGTCTGTGTGTGTACATGTGTGTGTGTGTGTGTGTGTGTGTGTGTGTGTGCATGAGTTTGTGATTCTGCGAGCGTGCACACGTATGTCTGCATGAAAGTGCTTTTGTGCGTGTCGATGTGTGGGAGGTTGTATGGCTCTGATAGGTGGAGCGTTCTACTAGCCGCAGCTGTAGTGCGTTTAAAATATATCCCTCATGCTTGTGGCTTGACAAGGTTATTGGTCTCGAGGATTTCAGACAAAAGTGACAGCAAGGAAATTGAAAAGACCGACTGACCTATTTTTGACACTGGAAGGGAGCGAAACGAGAGATAGAAAGCGAAAAAGAGAGAAGGCGGAAAAAAAACAAGAAAAGAAAAGGAAGAAAAGGTGTGATGTCAATCAATTAAAGAAATTAACTAATCGCACAATTTGCTGGGATTAATCTTAAAAAAAACCTCTCTGAATTAATTTAGAATCAACACAAATGAATTGAAATACTATTGTTTAATGGCATTTTTTTTACTGTGAAAACAGATTATCTTCTGTGCACTACTGATTTCCAATAAAACCATCGAAACTGAGTGTCAGCTTGAAAGGCATGTTTGTCTTTTTGTGTAGTACTTAAAGTGTGAAGGGACTTTTACGTTGAAATGGTGATTGCGATGACACAGAGAAGCTGACAAAGAAAGATGGACGTTTGGGGAGGGAGATACTGGGAGTGGTCAGTGTAATATTCACATTGAATATTATTTGACATTTTACTGTTGGCCAATCAGTGCGCCTCATGATTTATATGTTGCATTCCTACTGCGCATCCTCAGT
>NC_045157.1:1109636-1129636 GCF_900700415.2 Clupea harengus
CGGGTGGAGGAAGCGGGTGGAGGAGCGGGTGGCATGAGAGGAGCGGGTGGCATGAGAGGAGCGGGTGGAGGAGCGGGTGGCATGAGAGGAGCGGGTGGAGGAGCGGGTGGCATGAGAGGAGCGGGTGGAGGAGCGGGTGGCATGAGAGGAGCGGGTGGCATGAGAGGAGCGGGTGGCATGAGAGGAGCGGGTGGAGGAGCGGGTGGCATGAGAGGAGCGGGTGGAGGAGCGGGTGGCGGAGCGGGTGGCATCACCTCCACTTGGGAGCGCGTGGCATGCTGGCATTTTTTGAATTTTAAATGAAGGTTAAGTAAGATGATTGCAGCGCTGTGCATTCAGATGAGGGCTCCCATGGAGCGGCTGGCATGACCTTAGTCTCCAAAGGACGCGCTCCTCGCAGGCAGCCCTCATCGGGAATGCTGGATGGCATCCAGGTGTTTTTCCATAAAGTGACTGTGATATATCTGTCACAGCTCATAAGACCCGCAGCCAGATTGACAAAAAACATCGGGGAAGAAGATGGATGAGTGGGGCCAGAGATATTTTCACTGAAGATGAGAGAAAAGGAAAAAAAAAACTAAAAGTGTAATATGATTCTTTTTTTTTTCTCTCTGGATGTTGACAACAAAAACAAGCTGTAAGATATTGAATGCTTGACAGAAATGGTGAAAGCGGGGTGCATAAAGAAAGTGGCGGTGATAGATATGTTTATTTTCCTGGGCCATGTGTGGTGCTGTCAGAAGAGCCTTTCAGACGGGAGCACACAACTAGGCCACTGGGCCAGAGGGGTTGGGAGGGGACCGAAAGGGAAGGGGAGCTAGACGCAGTGACTCGGACCGGCCCTAGGGGGGGGGGGGACATCGCCCCCTTCTGGGCCCAGCTGGTCACTGGCGCTGACGGATCAAGTGCAGGTCCGGGCCGGAGAAGCTTCCGGGCCACCTGTGTTTCTGGGAAGTCTGGGTCTGTGTGGGTTTGAACTGGTTCTATTTAAAAGAATGCATTCGTCAACAATGGAAGATTCTAAAATTCCACCTCATGTTCCATATCGCCCCCAGATATTCTTTGGAATTTTCATTGTAACAACATTCTGAACACAGCGGTGTGATGGTAGCTGCCAAAGGGTTAAAACATTTGGCCCCCAGGTCCCCTCTGCTAATCACAGGATGAGGGGTGGGGGGTGGGGGGTGTCGGTGGGCCCTGCTCTGGTCACTGCTCCAGTCAGGAAGTTCATGATGTATGACTGGGAATTCCTGTGGTATATGTTCCATGCATTAATAACAGTCCAAACACAAGGCTCGCTCGCTCGCGGAGGGAGGGAGGGAGGGAGGGAGGGAGGGAGGGAGAGAAAGACAGAGTGGTGGAGGGGGAGGAATCTAACCAAAGACACATGGAGAATGTTTTTCTTCCCCATCAAATGATACGTCTGAGGGCCTCGCCGTCCGATTGCCATACATATTTAAGGCGCTGTTTGGATAGAGGCCCACGCCCAAGCCCTAAATCCCACCCCCGTGCTCAATCTTTTCTTTCCATTCATTCCTCTCTTTTTCTTTCTCCCTCCTAGTCACACACACACACACACACACACACACACACACACACACACACACATTCACACACACATACACGTACACACACACACACACACACACACACACGTACACACATGCACACATACACGCACACACACACACACACGTACACACATGCACACACGCACGCACACACACACACACACACACACACGTACACACATGCACACACACACACTCACGTACACACATGCACACACACACACACACACACACATACCGTACAATCATGCGCACACGCATATACACATAAGCACACACACAAACACATAGTGATGTACATTTATATTATGAAGTGTAGAGTTCTTGTAAGAGTATTGCTGGAACACTGGAAACACAGAATGAGTGAATACTTCTTCACTCCTGTAATGGTTGTGCTGCAGCAGGGGAAATGGCAGCAACTTTATATGTGGTGTTTTTCAGACTGAAATTATACTTTTCAATTTACTGATTTAATTGTTCACTTTTTTTTTGTTTAACCAAATGATACCCAGAGGCTTCTCTGTGCAATAAATATAAAAAACATGTCGCGAACAACAAGACTAAACAGAATTCAGCATTTTCTCTATTCCTGGGAAGCCTAATAAATAAATAATCACCGTTTTTTGGGTCAGACCGAACAAGCCAAAGTAATTGCATTTCACACTCTTCTGAATATTCTCATCAGTGTCAGCTTAATTGGAGTGCCACATAAATTCTTTCGCGTTACTGTGTGTGTTTTTTGTGTACACAAACACACAGTTTGTGGCGTATACTCCACAGACCTGGTGGAGCAGGGTTTAGACCCCCGCACATGTGCTGTGATTGATGTGCAGCGATGCATCTTTTTGGGATCCATTTCGCTTCGACCATCAGGACGACCACCGAGGCCTCCAGGAGAGTGTGACTTATTGTGCCTGTTAATCCTCTTGGCCAGGCCTCTCCCTGGACCCCCCCGATGTCAGCCCAACCAAACGGGGGGAAGAGATTCAATAAGGGATGTCCCCGATGTTTAATTTCATGCTTCAAGACATCCAAATGTCTTCCAAGGAGATGAGAGAAAAGGGGACGGAGAGCAGAACTTTCTTCTTTTTTTCCCCTCTTTCTTCGTTCTCAGCTTGCCTGTTTAATTAATTTTCCAGTCATTTATTGAAAAAAAGGATGGTCTTCCTTGTCGGGGTACTCTTTCTCCATCTGGTAAATGTGCCACTTTTTGTGAAAATTGTGCTATTTTTTTTTTGTGTGTCATGATTGAGCAAGTCATTACACCCTAAAATAATTTGCCTGTCTTCATCATGGTGGGCAAACATTTCACATTCTCAGTCACGCTTGGCTGACAAATTTTCAATGAGTGTTTGATTGCCTTAATTACAGGATAGCGACGATGTGTTTACTCATTTCGTGTCGAGAGGTGCGAAAAGACTGATTTGCACAGATTTGTTCATCCTTAGAAGCAGACAGAGAGGCCAACATGTCTACTGAATCACCATGTCTCCTGACAATTTGTGAAGAGCTTGGTAAACATGTGTATGTGAGTGTGTGTGTGTATGTGAGTGTGTCTATGTGAGTGTGTGTATGTGAGTGTGTGTATGTGAATGTGTCTATGTGAGTGTGTGTATGTGAGTGTGTGTATGTGAATGTGTCTATGTGAGTGTGTGTATGTGAGTGTGTCTATGTGAGTGTGTGTATGTGAGTGTGTGTATGTGAGTGTGTGTATGTGAGTGTGTCTATGTGAGTGTGTGTATGTGAGTGTGTGTATGTGAGTGTGTGTATGTGAGTGTGTGTGTGTGTATGATGCACCATCCTTTACTCAAAATAAGGGACTGGGAAGCCTGAGTGAGAGAGGACCGTCTGCTTGTGGATGATTTGAGGTTTGAGTTCGAGGGGACCAGGAATCAACATTATAGGTCCTGAAAGTGACCTGACCTGTATCTGTTAGTGCTGTCAAACGATTAAAATATTTAATCGCAATTAATTGCATTTATGTCATAGTTAACTCAAAATTAATCGCGATTAATCGCACATTTTTATCTATTCTAAATGTCTCTTCATTTATACATTTTTTCCATCATTTTATTTTTATTTGAATGCCCTTATCAACATGGAAAAGTGGATTGGCTTGCTTTATGCAAATGTTTTATTTTATTTGAAAACCAACATTGGTGGCGGTACAAAATAAAATTATAAAGTGCACATTTCAGGTAAACAAGGACTCAGCCTATAGTGTAGTTAAACCATGGCTTAATATTTTCTTTTTTTCAAGTTTGCTGGGAACATAGCAGTCAGTCCTCTTATTTCAGAAACAATGAACCGTAACAGTTAGGTTACCAATAAAAGGTAAGCCTACTACTTCTTTGCTTTCAGCCGGCAGCCTGTTGACATTTTCAGCTCGCTACTTTGCACAACACAACTTTTAAAAGTAAACTTTCCATTCAGAAGCTTTTTATCATCCATTTCGCCGTATCGCGCTCAGCATTCACTCAAACCGTAACGTTAGCCTGCTACACAGTTTGCGAGGCCAAAAAGAACGTCAATCTAAAATATATATATATATATCTCGCGTTAATGTCGCGATAACAAAAATGACGGCGTTAAAATGGGGTTGCGTTAACGCCGTTAATAACGCGTTTAACTGAGAGCACTAGTGTCTGTCCTTCACTTTCAAGCATGTGAATGAATACATGAATACAAAACCACACAGGGGCACCCAGATACACACACACACACACACACACACACACACACACACACACACACCACACACCCACACACACACACACTCACCCACACACACACACACACACACACACACACACACACACACACACACACACACACACACACACACACACACACCACACACCCACACACACACACACTCACCCACACACACCAAACACACACACACACACACACACACACACCCTTGTCTTACTGGTACGTTCACTCTAAGCACCACATAAAGCAACAAATAAATCGCTGCATTGAACCAAAAATGAGAAAGAGCTCTCTGCTTTCTCTGACACTGCTGTATTCATTATAAATTCTGCCTTTTTACCTCAAACACCCTGTAGCCCTGTGGTCAATGCTGGATATAAGTGTGGGAAATGGACACAACTCAACTCAGTCTCTGTGTGGTTGCCATGGTAAAGCCATATTTCTAGACGCAAGACCCACCTGTCATGTTGAGTTGATGCAGCGAAGGTTGAAGACAGGGGGATCACTCAAGCAGCTCCTTGTCTGTGAATCAATATAAAGCTGACATGGGCAGTCGGTAAATTTCAGCTTGTTAAAACTCAATGCATATACTGTGAGGGCTGGAAGGCTGTTGAAGGCCATTGTGTTTCCACATACCCTTATTTGACATAAATTCATGGTCAAACACGATCATGTGCACAGTCATGTTTGTTGTTGATTAATGTGTTCATATAAACAATCATCACGTCCTGGGTACATGTCATTAGGCATGTGTGTGTATGTGTGTGCATGTGTGTGTGTGTATGTGTGTGTTAAAGATTTGAGCTAATCCAGCTGGGAGTACCTACTTTACTAATCCCATTTAAATAGTGCCATTCTCTTAAAGGTGACTGGGCTCATGAGTCTCGCAGCGAGAGCTCTTTAAACATCTCCAAAGGTCTGGTTTAAATTTAACATTCAGCCGTACAGCTGCGGTCCAGGCAGAGGAAAACAAGTACAGATTCAGCCGCACAGCTGTGGTGGAGTCGGAGGAAAACAAGTAAAGAGTCATTTGGTGTTTTCAGCCTTTATTGATGTGCACTAAAATAATCTCGTCCACGTTGCACTTTTTAGCTCGCAGGTGATGGATTCACCCTGGGAGGAGAATAGCTTATTGCCAATACCTTTCCTCTTTCTCTCTTGCCCTCTCTCTCTCATCCTCTCTTTGGCTCTTTCTCTCATCCTCTCTCTGGCTCTTTCTCTCTTTCTCTCTCTGGCTCTCTCTCTCTTGTTCTCCCTCTCTCTCTGGCTCTCTCTCTCTCTCTCTCTCTGTTCTCCCTCTCTCTGAATCTTCTTTGTTCCACTCCTCCTTTTCCTCTTTTTTCCCCTTCTTCTCTCCTCTTGCTCCTCCTCCTCCCCTCGCTACCACGTCTCTCATTTCTCTTGTCTCCCCTCTTATGGCTTCTTCTCTTCATCTGTCTATCTCTCCTCCCTTAAGTCTCCCTCCATCCAATTCCTATGCACCCGCTCCCTAAATCCTGTGGCTCCCTTCTTTGCACTCCTCTTCCAATCTCAAATGTTTCCTTCCTGTTCTCCACTCATCCCCCCCCCCCCCCCCCCCCCCCTGCTTCTTTTACTACTAAGGGCCGTTATATGGTACTCCGTACTTCACGATTTCGACTAAAAACCGCTTCTCCACCTACTGTTCTGGCGGTGAATTGTTTTCAGCACCCCCAGCCTTCGGAGAACCATAAAGGCAACAGAAATGCTAATTAATCCGTCCTATCCGGCGGCACGCCCATCCGTAACGGAGTCTGAGTACCATACTGGCACCTTAAGCTGTCACTCATAGCAGATCTCCCATCCGCAGCATCCTCCATCAGCTTTCAGGACTGGTGACCTTGGTATCATGCCCGCACACGGGCCCACACGATCGGTCAAACCATATCAAACTAAATGAGACCCCACCATTGTTCATTGTTCTTTCACCTGGCAAGGTTGACATCAGGATAAAGAAACATAGAAACAAAGTCCGTGTAGTGACAGGACCCCAAGCTGAACTGTAGCCAGGAAAAATATGAACGTATTCATTATACAACTTCATTTACCCTCAAACCATGCAGTGCCCCCTTTCATGTGTACTGGGTACTCTGCGGAATTTGGAATCAAACTCCCTTTTAATTGATCTCCCTCAATTTATCTTTAATCTGTTGGTGTGTGTGGGTAGCCAACCCCTAATTCCCCCCGAATCCTTGCACAAATCTATTTAATTCTGCCTTTAAAAAGCGCCCGGGAGAGTAAAGGTTTCATAGAGCGTGGGGCTACAGGGATGTGCTCCACTACATCAGAGAGAGGCGGCAGCTCCAGTGGGCATCGCTCAGCCCCCTATCTCTCGGTGTCCCTGGGAACAATGGAGGCAGCTGGCCTGATAAAGCAGTGACAGTAAACGAGGATCACGCTGAGCAATGAGTCAGCCGGTGACTAGTGACTAACTACGGCCTGGAACTGAACTGAACTGAACTGCTCTGCTCTGCAGCCGATAGCCGGAGTGCAGACGCCTCTCTCCGGTGTGTCCTTGGGTAAACCTTTTCGGCTCGTTCTGAAAACTACGTTCCCTGAAGACAAGGCCTGCCCCTCCCTGTGTGTGCTGACGTGGGGGGGTGTGTGCAGGTCTGCGTCTGTGGCGTGTGCGGGGAGCGCTAGCGTTAGTGTGTGGGGTGTGTGCAGGTCTGCGTCCTCCTGTCGATCGTGTGTGAGGAGCGTTAGCGTGTGGGGAGTGCTAACGTTAGCGTGGTCTGCGTCCCCCTGTCAGTCGTGTGTGGGGAAGGCTAGCGTTAGTGTGTGGGGTGTGTGCAGGTCTGCGTCCCCCTGTCGGTCGTGTGTGAGGAGCGTTAGCGTGTGGGGAGTGCTAACGTTAGCGTGGTCTGCGTCCCCCTGTCAGTCGTGTGTGGGGAAGGCTAGCGTTAGTGTGTGGGGTGTGTGCAGGTCTGCGTCCCCCTGTCGGTCGTGTGTGGGGAGTGTTAGCGTGTGGGGTGTGTGCAGGTCTGCGTCCTCCTGTCGATCGTGTGTGAGGAGCGTTAGTGTGTGGGGTGTGTGCAGGTCTGCGTCCCCCTGTCGGTCGTGTGTGGGGAGTGTTAGCGTGTGGGGAGTGCTAACGTTAGGTCGTGTGTGGGGAGTGTTAGCGTGTGGGGTGTGTGCAGGTCTGCGTCCTCCTGTCGGGCGTGTGTGGGGAGTGTTAGCGTGTGGGGTGTGTGCAGGTCTGCGTCCCCCTGTCGGTCGTGTGTGGGGAGTGTTAGCGTGTGGGGTGTGTGCAGGTCTGCGTCCCCCTGTCGGTCGTGTGTGGGGAGCGTTAGCCTAGCGTTAGCGTGTGGGGTTCTCGCCGGGCTGTTTGGCTTTTAAACTGGAGCTGCGGGGTGTGGGCCGCGCCCGCCCGTCATGGTGCTGACCACACGTGCAGAGGACAGATGTTTCCTCAGAGGTCACGCCCCCTCACTCCACTCATTAACTGAGTGTGTTTCCGCTGTGGGTTTGACTCTGTGTGTGTGTGTGTGTGTGTGTGTGTGTGTGTGTGTGTGTGTGTCTTACGGTGCGTTTGTCTGTGTGTGTGCGAGTGTGTGTATATTGCAGAGAATGCAGGTCTGTGTGTTTGTGTGTATTCAGACATACACGACTACCTGTGTGAGACACAACCCCTATCCACACACAGACGCTAACACACACACTCAGTGGAATCAGAGCACCACTGAGGTCCCCTGTGTGTGTGTGTGTGTGTGTGTGTGTGTGTGTGTGTGTGTGCGTGTGTGTGTGTGTGTATGTGTGTATGTGTTCAGTGAGACAGAGCGTAGGTATGTGCAGGAACACACCCTCCAGTCCTACTAACTTCTGGGTGACCCTGCGCTCTTACACACACTGGGCTTCAGACTCGCATTTCGTTCTTTTTTTCTTTTTTCCATTTTCTTTCTTTCTTTCTTTCTTCTTTCTTTCTTTTTTTTCTAAAGGAAACTGAAAAGCTCTTTGTCTCCACAATGCCTGAATTCTGCTGATGTAGTCAGTCGCTTTTAGAGACAAGCCAGTGGGATAAATATCCACACATGTGCATATTTTGGAATGCGGCATAGCCAAATACAGTTTAGAAATGTGACAATTAATCAAATTAGAGCCATAAAAGTCGTCGCCCTGCATAATGAGCTACGGCCTGGGAAATCATCAGGCAAACGAATGCAGTTTGCGTCAGGTTGGCTGGGGAGATGACAATAAGGAATGAACTCCAGGCGCACACAGACATTTCAGCGAACTCCTGAGCCAGGGTGCTCAGCACTTGTTTGTCGTTCCAACTTTGCTGGTGTCTGTGGGAGCACGCATTTAAGAAGACGACGCAGGCCCCCCCTCCCCCTCCCCCTCCCCATCTGTAATTGGGGGCTCATGCTAACGTCAATAGCCCACCTCATCCCCAAAGAGCACGGCATTGACAAAAGGTATTTGGATGACAGACCCTGACCTTATTAACATTTTTCCCGGTGCAGGGCTGGTGTGACCTTGTTAACATTTCTGGGCTAATTAATTAATCCACATGAGTGCTGAATCGCTGCCATCTTTGCCAGCGTGGTCCTCACCCTCTCAAAGTGAGTGATCTATTTGAGTGTCTCAGGAAGGTGGACTGTGCCAGCCTGAGGTCACCGCAAAGGGTTTTTATGGGCTGACAGTAGTTAGCTAAAGGTTTTAATGAGAGGTGTGTGTGTGTGTGTGTGTGTGTGTGTGTGTGTGTGTGTATGTGTGTGTGTGTGTGTGTGTGTGTGTGTGTGTGTTTTCTATGTACTATCACTTCATCCTTCGTGCTTGTTGTGTTTCGGGAAAGTAAGTAAATGGTTATTTTTTTGTATTTTGTTTCATAACACCTAGTTTTCATTTTTCCGTCAGGCCTTATCTGCTGTTGTGGCAGAATACAATAGTATTCAGTCTGTTCTGAAACCTAGATGCAACCCAAAGGTAGTGATGGCATGGGAGAGAGAGAGGGAGGGAGGGAGAGAGAGAGAGAGAGAGAGAGAGAGAGAGAGAGAGAGGGAGAGAGAGAGGGAGAGAGAGGGAGAGAGAGAGGGAGAGGAGGGAGGGAGGGAGAAATAGCAAGGTGGCTGCATGGGAATTTGATGAAATTGCCATCTTTTTTGGTAGGGCACAATGGTCAAGCTGTTCATTCAGAGCTTTTGCCGGTGATATTTTTGGCCTTGGGGACTCCGGGAATAAACACAGAATGCAAGTCGAGGTGGGCCGTGAAAAATGAGGCTCTTTACCATCGTCAGTGTGGTAACCATAGTGTCCTAACCCTAACCCTAATCCTTGCTCTATCTTCAATCCAAGTTCTGTTGTTTCTGTAGATATGAATGTGCTTGTACTCTTGTACTCTTGTGCTCTTGTGCTCTGTCAGTCACTCAGTAGATTGCTCTTATTCCAGGACACGCTGTACATTCCCAAGGTTTGTGGCGGAGGACACGTGGGCCTTTTGATTGGCTCCTTTTGGTTCCGTCTTCAAACGCGATCCCGATGTCCTGCTTACCCCAGGAGCTTTCCTTACACACAATTACTGTGTTGTCATCTCCCACTGCCCACACATGCATGACTGGTGGTGGTTTTACTGTGTGTGTGTGTGTGTGAGCGAGAGAGAGAGAGAAGAGATAGAGAGTGTGTGTGTGTGTGTGTGTGAGAGAGAGAGTGTGTGTGTGTGAGAGAGAGTGTGAGTATGTGTGTGTGTGTGAGAGAGAGAGAGAGAGAGAGCTCAAGTATGCATTTATTTTCCTAGTTGTAATAAATACAGTATATTGCTTTTGAAAAACCACTTGAAAGTTCCTTTGGGCGTGCTTTGAAAGCAATCTGAGAAACAGACGAAATTATGCCGAGCGACTTCTAAAAAAAAAAAAAAAAACGTTTTAGTGGCAGCCCACTTGAAAAAAGCATATGGGAAGGTTTTCTTTTAATAAGAAAACCACAGAGTTTGATTGGTCTTCGATGTGTGCTTGAGAGGCAGATGTGGCCAAAGTAATTGCTCAGACTACGGAACTTTGACTGCTCAGTGTCGCACTCGTGGGTTTGAAGACCAGACAGCTTTACAGCAACAGTTATGGAGTGCAGAGTAAACAACTTATCACAGAGTACTACCAGTTCTCTCTGGAACTCGCCAAAACTAAAAGTTTCAGATTTTTTTTTACCACTGAACTACCACAGCACTATTTTTAACCAAAGCCCAATGGCTAAAACACAGATTTGAGGATGAATCACTTGATCCTCACCGCCATACTTCACCTGTGACATGTTTTTCCTTTTTTTGTGTTTGGTGGGAGGAGGCGGTACAAAATAGCCGATGTATCATCATTTGACTAAGTGGGCGCAAATTGCATCTGTTGGTAACCAGCGCTGATAAATTGAAGCCAGTCCCCATCCAGCTGGCCACCATAGTGCATGTTGTTTCTGTGTGGCGCCTTACGCAGCGTGTGTGTGTGTGTGTGTGTGTGTGTGTGTGTGTGTGTGTGTGTGTGTGTGTGTGTGGCGCCTTACGCAGTGATCGATTTAGACACAGACAATTTAATAGACATGAAACGCGGACGGAGGCGCTGTCATTTATGCTCGTGAAATTTCACTGTCGGGTCCACAGTGATGACAGTGTGTCCAATACGAGATGATTCCAGAGCCAATCAGAGTGACAACTCTACAGGCTGGGAGGGGAAAAAAATGAAAAAAAGCGCTAACCGTCGTAATTGTTATACACACTGAAATGAGGGCTTTCAGAGACACTCTCAGTCTGTGCGGAGAGGAGGAACATTCATGTCTTCCTGAGAGATGTCAGCCAGGGTGGATCCTGTACTGTTAGCAATCACGGCGTATTGATTGGGTCCATTCTTAGGCTCCAGTTTGAGAGGCCACGGCCAGTCTGTCTGAAATTGTGCTTCCATGACAACAACCTACATTTGACTGCATGGATGAGACCACTCTCAAATCAAGTGAAAAATGGAGGAGGAGAGGAGAGGGGGAGAGGGGGAGAGGAGAGGGGGAGAGGGGGAGAGGAGGAGAGGAGAGGGGAGAGGAGAGGGGAGAGGGGGAGAGGAGGAGAGGAGAGGAGAGGGGGAGAGGAGAGGGGGAGAGGGGGAGAGGAGGAGAGGGGGAGAGGAGGAGAGGAGAGGAGAGGAGAGGAGAGGAGAGGGGTAGAAAGAAAAAACACCTCAGGACCTCAGAGAGCCTTGAAATGAGGTTACATCTACTGTTGTGGCAGAACAAAGAAACAGCAGTGACAGAACAAGCAGGGAACTTAACGCAGAGAAACAGAAGTCTTCACCGAGGGAGAACGGTTCCCCGATGGTTCCCCCGATGCTCTCGACAGCTCTGACCTGCAGCTGCAGGGGGCACAGCCACCGTCAGCAGAACTGCGGGTGATTTGGGGGTACCTTTGCGAGACACTGGGGTGACAGGACACCTTTCATCAACGCTCTCAAGGCCAACTCAATCCATCTAAGCAGCCTTTGCTGAAGCTGCAGGAAGTTCCTGTAAAGGTTGCGGTGCGCCGGCGCCCATGCCTCGTCTCACGTGTGTATACCTCCTGATAGAGAGATAACATCCTGTCCGCCGCTGCGGTTATGCCGACACGCTCTGAAGGGTAGCCACATGTCACCCCGTGCAAATGGGGATTTATCGCCAGCATCCTATAGGTTAGAATAGGTTCAGAATTCACAAACATACATGTCACACGGTATTCACAAATATATGTCCTGATTCACATTCACATATACAGTAAATATCTTAGGATTCACAAATACGAACACTGTTACACCTATTTACAGACTACTAAAGGTGCATTTACAAACCGCGTGCCGTTTGGGAACATCCCTCGCCGCTTGCCGTTTCTGAACAGTGTGAATCATGTGACACTTATATGTGAATCGTGAGAAATACATTTGTGAATTGCATGACATTTATTTGTGAATCACACAATATATTTGTGAATTGTGTGATTTATTTGTACATTTTGAAACTATTCTAACTCCATTAGCTAACTAACATGGATGGTTGTGGTCGCTCCTATCTATTGGGCTTTATCTGGTGTGTCCATAGAGACATTCGTTTTATTAACAATTGCAAAAATGTCACTCTAGCAGGTGAATCTGTATTTTAAACCAAAAAATTTGGCTATGTGGTGCTCTAATCCCCTTTTTTAAAAATCCTCCCTTGGAAAGAAGTTTTTCTTCTGATTTGCCCTTGAGGACACTGTTCATACTTTCACATTTCTCCACACCATGTGGTCCATAAGGCTTAGACTTTCTGCACTTTCTGTGACTAAATAAGAGGTCTGACCTGCCAGGGTGCCAGCCTCCTTGTAATGTTAAATAACTGCAGTGAAACATCAGCCTCCTTGCAATGTTAAATAACTACAGTGAAACATCAGCCTCCTTGTATTGTTAAATAACTACAGAGAAACATCAAGGACTTCTGACTTCAACCTCTTTGTTTTTGTGATAGAAATGTAGATTTAATTGGTTAACCATGGCTGAAGGATGGACAGAGATGTTTAATTATTCTTTGTTATCATGATTCGACAGTTCAGCTGCTAGAGCATGTTAGTGTTATTTTAAATGTCTAAGGCAAGATTCCTTTTGAGACAGAAGCTTGTTGTGAAATGTCTTTAATTTCCTCATTGTAAAAGAGTTCATTTATGTACCCTCGGTTCTTGTTTTATGTTCCCCATTAAAATGGGAAATTCATTTGTATTACAGAGATCACTTTCACAGCTCTGTGCCTCTCTCCCACATTAAGGTGTAGCCTCATTCCGCTGAGCTACCACCAGAATAGAGGGAGAATGTTCAAAATAAATAATAAATAATAAATCTCTATTATTTCATGATGGCCATCGCTCAGTGACTATTTCCAGACATTGACAGTTCCTAAGGACAGCACTTTAACCCTGAAGCAGGTGACTGTGAAAGGCTTACGTGTAGGATGAGGTGACCAACTCTTTTCCAGCCCAAGGTCACCTTCAAAGTCGCAGAGATAAACGACATGAATGCACAAGATCTTACTGAAGAAAATCAAATGTGGTATGCCACAGTCATTGGTAAAAATAGAGATAAAGACTAGGTGCACATAAACATCTATTTTCTGGTGTCGATCTCATGTTGTTTATCATTGGTGAGGTAGTGATTGAGGCCACACACTGTGAAGCACTTTCTCCCTCTCATTTGAAAACTCACATCACCAAAGTTAATGAGAAAATGTAACTAATTACATTTAATTTAATTTATAAAACATTCAGTGTTTCGTGTCTAGTAGTTCCAATTAAACTGAATATTGCTGTTTTCCTGTTGTGTTATAGAGGAACTAAGTGCTTACATTATTTTGTGTCATCTTACTCTGTAAGCCATGTTCCTGGTTATGTATTCTGTCTTTCTCTCAGTAAGAGCAAATAGCTGGGACCAGACTCATTAGCATTCAAATGGCTTATGTGAGGATTCAGGTTCCCATAGCATGATGCAGTACCCACCCAATAACCTCTTTCCTGCTATGAACAACCGCCCCCCCCTTCACCTTCTGTCCTCTGTCCTCGACCCCCCCCCCCCCCCCCACACACACACACCCTACAGGTGAAATTCTCCATTGTCTCCACCTCCTGCCATAAACTAAAGTCTTATCATCACCTCCCTGTTGTCACGGAACGGACTGACACAGAGATGGGAGTTTCTTGGAAACAGAGTTTATTGCAGATAGACAGCCAGGGAACAAACACGACAGACCACAGGTTGTAGGTGAACACAGATAATAAGGAACAGATCCTCTTGCACGTAGACAAACCCACGGAGGGGCGCAGGCTCGAAGCACTGGTTGAAACTTAGGAAACAGGCACGGAAGGCGCGGAAACGAATAAACAGAGTCTTACTCTTGGAACTAACTACACTAACTAAACTAACACGCCTTAGCGTAAAACAAAAGGTCACCAGTATACAGAAAGGGAAAACTATGCACCGAATGAGACATACACGAATGATACTTTATACACAGACATTCAGTATCTCAAAGATCCTACAGAGCAAACCAATATCAGGCCTGTTTTATCCCCAACATTTTTAGCGATCTCAGATGTCCAGTATCTCGCCATGACATCCAGTGAACGTGACATTCATAGATGACACAGACATGCTAAATGTCCCCTTGAAGAGAAATCAACTCCTCTCACTGAGAAGGTAGCTGTGAGATATGGGCACGGGTCATAAATGTTTTACTCTGACATTCAAAAGGGTTACATGAAAAAATAAAGTGCCCCAGCCAGAGTGAATACGACCTGCTGAAAGTGCTGAGAATGTGCTAGAAGTCATCGGCCGTCAGGTGGGTTTTAATGTGCTTCAGCAAGAAAGGGGAAAAAAAGAAGGGAGAGAAAAGACGGATGAACTGCTGGGGGCTAAAAGCCGAGGGCGTGTGGAGTCGATTGATTGAAAAATGTTGAATGAAGGCCCAGAAATAAAATGATCCCCTCTGAGAACGCACAGCCTTTTAACCCTTTCACACCTCCGTGCTAACTCTGTCTCTCTCTGTCTCTAGGCCAGGCTAGGTTCCTGCTGTTGTTTTTGTTTTTGGGGAGTTATACTTATCAAACGTATCCTTAGATTTTCTCCCCATGATTACCATGAGACAAACTCATGCTTTGCACAGTGCCAATGCTCTTTCTTTCTTTCTGTTTCCCTCTGGTGTCAGTGTAATGGATTTATCAGGACGTGAAATACAATTCTCCCTTTTCTCCCTTTTCATCATGAAAATGGTCCATCTAACCACATGTACACTTCGGACAAGAGGTCACCCTCATTCCCCTCACACAACTGCTGTTGAAATCACCCACTCTCAAAGACAACCCATCAGAACCCTATCACTCACACACACACACACACACACACACACTCACACACACACACACACACACACACACACACACACACTCTCAAAGACAACCCATCAGAACCCTATCACTCACACACACACACACACACACACACACACACTCACACACACACACACACACACACACACACTCTCAAAGACAACCCATCAGAACCCTATCACTCACACACACACACACACACACACACACACTCACACACACACACACACACACACTCTCAAAGACAACCCATCAGAACCCTATCACACACACACACACACACACACACACTCTCACACACACACACACACACCCACTCACTCTCAAAGACAACCCATCAGCGAACATTAAACTGATTTCATCTGTAAATCACAAGAGGGTCGTTGATATGGCACAATGTTAATATGTAACACTGGTCCAAATGATAAAATAAAATGCAGACCTCAGTTACCTATGAGACTAACCCTAGTTAGAATAGAATAGAATAGAATAGAAAAGCCTTTATTGTCATTGTATTCGCATACAACAAAATTTGGAGTTGACATGAGGATAAACATTTCACTCAATTCTGAGGGTAATCTGAGCAGGCTGATTGCACCTTGTAATTGAATGCCATTTGAGATATCTAATGTCCTGTTTTGATAAACAGTAATTATCAAAGTGCTAAACACTTATTACTTATTGTCTTAATACAGTCAAGGTTTTTTTTTTCTCAGAAAGAAAACTACCTGGACAAACTTTGATAACAGTTAGTTTTAATGGTCCATTATGTGACAACAAAGAATCTCCAGCGGTTTAAAAGAAAATGTTCAATAACTAAGACTGCTTCTCCGCCACCTGACATAACCACCAAATGACCGATGTCTAAGGGCTCATCAAAAAGAAATGAGATTGTTTGGATCCCAACATTCAATGGTTTTGATGTGATGTTTTTTTCTCCCTCAGTTCACTCTCGGGAGTCACTCTTGTGACTAATCTGAACGCCTGCAAGGGCAAGTGTACATGTGTGCATGGTCTTGAGCCTGTGCTTCCAACCGTTACTGCCCAAGTCTCCAACTGCGCTGCTCTCCTGGATGGAGTGGATGCGTATCGCAGATGTCACCTCCAGAGGCGCTGGTCTTCTGGATGGAGTGGAGGCGTATCGCAGATGTCACCTCCATAGGCGCTGGTCTCCTGGATGCGTATCGCAGATGTCACCTCCATAGGCGCTGGTCTCCTGGATGCGTATCGCAGATGTCACCTCCAGAGGCGCTGGTCTCCTGGATGGAGTGGATGCGTATCACAGATGTCACCTCCAGAGGCGCTGGTCTCCTGGATGGAGTGGATGCGTATCGCAGATGTCACCTCCAGAGGCGCTGGTCTCCTGGATGGAGTGGATGCGTATCGCAGATGTCACCTCCAGAGGTCCAGAGTCTGGATGCTTGGCTCCTGGGACGGGTGCGAATTCAGCAGTCGCCCCTCAGCACTGCGTGAGAAAGAACGTTCAACAAAACATGCAGCCTGTTTTGACCTGATGAATACAACCTCCATGTGTCCACAGATCAACAGGTTCCTCACTGTGTCCATTTCATTCCTCAAGGTCATTGGACATTCTCTCAGAACCATCAAGCAGGGAATCATGTCACGATGACGGCACAATATCAAACCCCACCCACTTTAGTTTGAGATGTTAACTTACAGTATTGTTCATACAATATCAAAGTGTGTCTCATTGATGTGCAGTGTACAGTTATCATTGGAGCATATATCATATAGGTATATATAGCTATATATACAATATAATTAGTGGCAGGAGCTTTGGGTAAGGCAAAGCATAATGCATGACTTAGTGGAAGAAAGTGCATTCTGATAAGACAAACACATTTAAATCCGCGTGGCTGTTCTGCAGTTTGGCGCGGGTTAGCGCCCCTGCTTTGATCCCACGTTCAGTTCCCTATTGCTGAAAGGTTGACTGTACGTCGCTTTGGATAAAAGAGTGCTTACAGAATCACAGATGCTTACGGAGTCACATGTGTAATTAGTAAACCGTGGTGTTGAGAGATGACCTGACTTACGCAAATAATAAACAGCAGGTGAAACCAACACTCTGCTTTGTTTGTTTGCAGTCTCTTGAAGGTGTCTTTTCATCTGAAATTTGTATCTCCATCAGAAGTTGTGTTATTCCTGACATATTGTCTATACCAATCTACAAATATATGACCTGAAACAGCAACACACGGGTAGCGGTGTCAGAACCAATGAAACGTTAATAAGACGTTCACTTGTTTTGAAAAAGTGAGACAGAGATAGGGATTCTGAGTCTGGATGAAAAGTGAGACATAGGGATTCTCAGTCTGGATGAAATGAAGTAAATAAGCCCTGAAAATGAAAACATGGTGTAAGAAGACAAGATACACAATATTTTGTTAACTCCACTGAAAACATGTCACTGTTCCATTTCCTTTTAATAACCTCCAGTCCACTTATTTTTTTAATGATATCTTTAAAAATTGGTAGTGAGATTGCACGACCCAGAGGCAAGGTTAGCACTAACTCCGTGATTAAATCGGTTGATCCTCAATATGCTGCATTATTAGAGCTCGTGGCAATTCCAACTCTGTGAAGGACACAAGTAATTAGCTTCCAAATGCATAATTCAGATGGATTTTCATCATCTTCAGCCACTGAAAAGACAGTAAAAGATGGAGAAGTCACATGGTAGGCAGCGGTCATGGCGGTAGGCCATTCAGGTGTGTTGAACACACTGTGAACAGCGTCTTATATAAGTGCTACTGGTGGTAGATGACTAATGGCAATGAAAAAATGAAAAAATGAGTTTGAATGGAAGTTATAATCAGAATCAGAATCAGAATCAGAATCAGGTTTTATTGGCCAAGTAAGTTTGCACAAACAAGGAATTTGTCTTGGTACAGTGGCTCTCAGCGTGCTTACACATATTACACAAAATATACATCACAACACAAACAATACAACAGTTCTGAGAGGGAGAGACATGTGACTCTGGTAGAGTGACAGTGACGTGACAGGGACGTGCTGGTGAGGCACTCAGGCATTCAGAGTCAGATTTACAAATATATAAACCCAATAGAGTATCTTAAATCACCAATCAATTGGCAGCTTGCACATTGATTACTGGTTCTTTTTCATATCAGCATTCTTTACACACACATAGGTAAGGTGCATGCAGTTGGCAGCTGCTAGCTTGTGATGAGCTTGTGGTGGGCTCCCGCACGCTCCCTTCATTGAGGCAGAGGTACTGTTTGCCTCCCCTCCGTGCTTTTTCACTGCGGCTTTCTGTCAGATCAGCAAGACTAAATAGGTTCTACGCATACGCTCAACCCAGTTTGTGAGGGATTGCGCAATCTGAGATGAGGCACAGCTCGTCGCTGCCTCATCGTCTCGCTGTCTCCTGTCTGTTTGAACAGGACATGCGCAAATTCAGCGATTTTGATTATAAAAATGCTCGAAATGATTGGAATCATGCAGAAATTTGACATTTATAGCACAGATCAGTAGAGACATATTAATATGTATTTCATTTTATCGTTTATCGTTTTTACTTTTCATGATGACAGGTGAGGCTCTGCCCCCCCTGCCTCCCCTGACCGCATGTCCCTGCTGAGCGACTGATTGCAGCCCAAACCCTCTTCCTCTCTTTAATCTTGAGCACAATGGAGTTCAGCTGCATGTGTGTGTGTGTGTGTGTGTGTGTGTGTGTGTGCATGTGTGTGTGTGTCTGTGTGTGTGTCTGTATGTGTACGAATGAGTCAGCAAGAGGACGTAGCTGACCAGTGGACAGTGACACACACACACACACACATACACACACACACACACACACACACACACACACACGCACACACACACACACAGGCACACACACAGACACACAAGGCACAATCAGCACCACCAGCCTGGTCTGAATGGACTGACATGAATAGATTTTCTTACAGCTTCAACAGAAGGAAGTACAGCTGGGATCACATGAAGGTTGACTCATTGTGTGCGCACGTGGTCCGTCAAAAAGGAAGGAACCATTTCTGATCCGTCCTAATTCAGGCTTCCCATAGAACTATGGGAACAGCTGCATCTGTTAGAACCGTTGCTAACACACGGTCCATAAAAATGTATTATAGGATTATACATAGGCTAAGGTTTCATGATATTGCACAAATATACCAGTCCCATTATAACTGTAAGTTATATTATAAGTGGATCTTATGATGTTGATTACGAAAGTTTTTAAGAACATGTAGATCCCCTACACTAGGTATGGCTGGTTAGCTTTTCCCCTACACTAGGTATAGGTGGTTAGCATCTCCCCTACTCTAGGTATGGGTGGTTAGCATCTCCCCTACTCTAGGTATGGGTGGTTAGCTTAGCATTTCCCCTACTCTAGGTATAGGTGGTTAGCTTAGCATCTCCCCTACACTAGGTATGGGTGGTTAGCTTAGCATCTCCCCTACTCTAGGTATGGGTGGTTAGCTTAGCATTTCCCCTCCACTAGGCATGGGTGGTTAGCTTTTCCCCCACTCTAGGTATGGGTGGTTAGCTTAGCATCTCCCCTACTCTATGTATGGGTGGTTAGCTTAGCATCTCCCCTACACTAGGTATGGGTGGTTAGCTTAGCATCTCCCCTACACTAGGTATGGGTGGTTAGCTTAGCATCTCCCCTACACTAGGTATGGGTGGTTAGCTTAGCATCTCCCCTACACTAGGTATGGGTGGTTAGCTTAGCATCTCCCCTACACTAGGTATGGGTGGTTAGCTACGAATAGGATGCAAGTCTAGAAATGCACCCACTCATAGAGGGACCTTCCATATTTGAAAGGGAAACATTCACTTTGAAAGCC
>NC_045157.1:1139636-1149636 GCF_900700415.2 Clupea harengus
AAAAAAAATGATGTCAAACATTTATTTAGAGACGTTAAACATTGAATGGGGTCAAATTGACCCCAAACATAATAGGAGGGTTAATATTTCTTAGCTAAGAACTGAGCCCAGCTAACCAGGTAAACCAGTTAATTTAGTGCAAGCAGCAACAACACAAAATCTGCTAGCAAACATGACGAGAATCATGACGAGAATCATGACGAGAACACAGCACAGCACAAACTGCAACCAGCCTCGGAATTACCCTTTGAGTGTTTTACTTCGGATCATTTTGTAAATAAGCGCTTTTGATTGTATATGCTGGTTTGTTTAGTGTTTCAAAAGAGTGAATGCTGACAACGTCTACTGTTCATAACGCCACAGGCCTCCAACCTGTACTAGCTATTGATCTGGTCATTTTGGTTTTGACTTTAATAAAAGCAGATCAGAGAATTGGTAGTTTAATATAATTTATGAGATTTTTGAGACTGATTTGTAACCGATCTTTTATTTTGACCTCATAAGTAGACACTACATACACTTTGTGTGGCACCCTCTCAATTGATCTGCTGTTGTTGATTGATGCCTATCCAGTCAGATCACCAATATTTGATTGGTGCTTTTGGCAAAGACAGACAGTACCAACATTATCTTGATGGCCCTTGTGAGGAAAGTATTAACATTTCTGCACAATTGCACCCACACTTATTTGCACCAGTGCACAGAGATAATGTACTTACAGCTTTTACACCCCTGGGTGTGGACAAAGCCAATTAACTTAATTAATTGGTACCGTCCATGTGAAGATGGTACCTTCTGTACCTACAATAATAAACCAACTATTAATAGTTCAATAGGCACTCGGGCTGCACCCCCCCCCCCTTCATTTGCAGAAAGAGCGTGTTGGCGTAGTATGCCTGTTCCAGTTAATACCAGTCCGTTTACATGCTGTATAGTGTGTGTGTGTTCCAGTTAATACCAGTCCGTTTACATGATGTATAGTGTGTGTGTGTGTTCCAGTTAATACCAGTGTGTTTACATGCTGTATAGTGTGTGTGTTCCAGTTAATACCAGTCTGTTGACATGCTGTATAGTGTGTGTGTGTGTGTTTTCAGTTAATACCAGTCAGTTTATTGACAAGCTTCCCTGAACTGAGAGAGTCCTTTCTATGCGGTTAGAGAGAGAGATAAGTCAGCATCACCCCCTCCTCCGGCATTTAACTTCATTCAACAACAAGCTGACAGTGACAAATCAGCACACGTTCCCCAAATGCTTTAATCCCTCTGCGCAGACAAGGCCAAGGCTACTGGTCTGCTGGGGTAAACAGACAACAAGACAAAGAAAAACACAGTCACTGATATGACTAATACACTGCTAGTTTTATGATTCAATTAGTGGAGCCACTGTCCATTGTACTAGGCCTCAGACCAAATGTTATCCGGTAATTAATGATGTGCATACAATTAATGCAATTACTAAAGCTTATTGTGCTCCGCTGTGTCATTGTATCTATACCACCCTTCACACACACACAGACACACACACACACACAGACACAAACACACACACACACACACACACCCACACCCACACCCACACCCACACAATTCTACTTGTAATTAATACAACGTGAATACTAATCATGTGGACTTTAACATAACTGTTAATTAAAAGAACATTTTAACTGTGTAAATGTGAGGTGTGTGCTGGGGGGGAGGGGGGGGGGGGTATAATGACAATACACTGAGAAGAAAAAGAGACAAACAGCATCATTTCACTACTCTTCTTAAATCATATCATTTGATGTCTTATTAACCGGC
This sequence comes from Clupea harengus, assembly GCF_900700415.2. Taxonomy (NCBI): domain Eukaryota; kingdom Metazoa; phylum Chordata; class Actinopteri; order Clupeiformes; family Clupeidae; genus Clupea; species Clupea harengus. Next base: position 1,141,436 of record NC_045157.1, read on the forward strand.
TCCTCTTAAAACATATTATTTGATGTCTTATTATACGGTTACTCTTGAAACACATTATTTGATGTCTTATTAACAGCTCCTCAGAATGATGCAAAAAGTTCCAGTGATTTGAATCCCAATGTGCAGAGGTGTGATATTTAATGGTCACTGCCATTGGCAACGGGCTTTGTGCTTCTAATTCACATATCTGCAAATAGTCCTATCACTTAGGGAAATGGAAATTCATTGTAAATCCATGTAAGCAAGTAATAGGTTGCTACGCAACACCTGGAACTTTAAAGTTCTATTTGCATGGAGAACTTTTCTCTTAGCGGAGGCCATGAAAAGGCAACACAATCATTAAATGAGGTATTTTGGAGGAGTATCTTGTATCGTTTTGGCAAGTAACCATATAATAGTTAGGCAGGCTGCACGTCGAGGTCCTGTTTATCCCTTCAGGATTTATTTTGCTAAACTGACGGGCAGACTATACATTATCCCTTACGTATTGTATTATACTGACTGGTAGACTATACATTATCCCTTACGTATTGTATTATGTCAACTTTGGTTAGTAGAGGTTACAGCAGAGGGCATCCATAGAGTTCTGCTCCCTGTGCAACACAGGAGAAGCATGTGTGTCCTCTGCTGTAACCTGTCTGCCTCTGGAAAGCATGTTGCTTGCTGTGATGGGCTTTTTCTTTTTTTTTGTTGCTAACATTCATTACTCATTAAATGGTAGGGGACTGTCAGCACGGGTGTCCCCCTATATTTGGACCATTTAGAGTGTCTGAGAGATAGAGAATTGTACTGTGAAATTGCATTAGAGGACATATTGGAGAGAGAGAGAGAGAGAGAGAGAGAGAGAGAGAGAGAGAGAGATCAAAACAATTGGTTTCTCCCACATTGCACAGAGGGGAGGGGGGAGGGGGGGGGGGGGTCGTACCTGTTGCAAACTCCAAACACACACACGCACACACACACACACAAGCACACACACACACGTGTAACTCCAGCTCAAACCAACCAATAGCTCAATGTCACTCTGTGTAATTGCTCCATGGAAGAGGAAGAGGGTAAAATTACATTATTTCCCTGTCAGCTTCTCAGCCATGACTCTCCCCTCCGCCACTGATACGGAGTGTTATGCTGTTATAATTACAAAATAAAACCACCGTTTGAGGAAAAAGTAATTTCCTTGTCTGATTTCTTTTCTGGCTTATCACAATGAATGGACTGTCTGTCTATGGAGTAGATGTGTCATGTGTGTTTACACCAGAATGAGGCCCTTTACCAGACCAAAGAACTTTAAAGGGATTATGGAAACTTGTTTTCTATTTTAGACATCTACACATATACAAAAGCAGGGGTATTATTATTAGGGTATTTAAAGCTGGAGTAGGCAGTGTATTTTGTTACATTTGTTGAAATTCTCTTTACATCCCAGTGACAGCAATGAGTAAATGAATTGCTCTGACAATAAAAGGAAAGAAATCCATCATCTGTGGCAGTCGCAGGGCTTTATAAAGCCAGTACAAACATTTTATTATTTATTCGGCCTGAATACCTGCCTGTCTACCTACCTGCCTGCAGGCATAATAGTGTGCACTCTGCCCGTACTCTCATTGTGTAGAGAAAGTGTAGCCATAATTTCCAGTTTCAACCAAAACCTACAACATCTTGCACTGCGAAAACAAAACAAGAAAAGAAAAAGAGAAGGCTACTACCACAAAGTGGTTGGATAAAGCAAGAAGTCAAACCAGAATCAACATTGCTATGGCAACAGTTTTCAACAGTTATAATATATTTGATTCCTGTAGCACCTTTCAGGAGCCCAAATTGCTTCACAGAATGCATACATAATATACAAGTGTAGGGAAGCCGAGAGCAAACTGGTCTGTGCCATTTCCTGTAGCCCGTTAGATGATGAGGGTGCAACCAGATCCTAAATGAACATAGGGTAGCATCTCCAGGGGAACCAGAGCCTAAATGAACATAGGGTAGCGTCTCCAGGGCAACCAGATCCTAAATGAACATAGGGTAGCATCTCCAGGGGAACCAGAGCCTAAATGAACACAGGGTAGCATCTCCATTTTCTGTAGATGATGAACATAGGGTAGCTTCTCCGGCGTAGTATCCCCGCCGCCCGGCAGAGGTAGAGAACCGTTGTTGAGAGTGGCAGAGGTAGAGAGCGGTTGTTGAGAGTGGCAGAGGTAGAGAACCATTGTTGAGAGTGGCAAAGGCGGAGAACCACATTAGTTCAAGGGCTGCGCACCGAAAGGCTCCATGATTAACAAACACAAACTTTGTGACACAAACTTAGAGGCACAGTCCAAAATGTGGGTTACAGCCACCTAACGTGTCTCCTCCTTTCAGTCTGGCTCACAGTCGACTGAACACTCTTCAACCCAACACTGCCCCAACAGGTCAGGAGATAACAATTGGCCTGAAAGGTGAAGTCAGGGTTGCTGTATTCCAGTTGGACATATATAATTATGTGGTTTGTTTTGTTTTGGGGGATATTGTTATTTTCCTCAACTATATGACAGGGCCCTGTGTCACGAGGGGGCAGCCACCTCAGTTGTGTTTTATGCTCCCACAGTTTTATGTATTTTAAAAAAAAAGTTTTATTTGAAACTTGTTATCAGATTCAGTCTGTTTTCCCGCTGCACAAACAGCATTTAAACATCCTTCTTAAACAGCGCTGTTATTTCAAAGCTATAGACAGCGCTGTTTGTTGTGCATGGTCAAGAGATTCATTTATAAGATTTGAACGTGAAGTGACTTAAAAAGAAAGTTAAAACCACAACACTTAAGCTAGTTTGCTTGCTAAATAGTCCATGTTTTGCCATCATGTTGCATAGCTTGTTTGCTTAGCCAAAGTGCAGTTCTAAGCGAGGATATGGATGGATATCAGAATGTGGCATTGTAAGAAACACAAGTTAGCACTGTAGAGACCGAGCTAGCCAAGCTAGCTCCACCAGCCACACAAGTTACCTGGCAGGAAAGGTCAGAAAGGCGCAACAGCAGTGTTGTTGTTGTTTATTCAGAGGCAATTGCATGGTTAAAAAATACATTTCATTAAACCTCCCGCCGGACCAATTTTAGGTAGTGACTTGACAATCTGCCCCAAGTCTTCTTATTTCATGTTATGGCCGTGACGCACAAACACATGGAGAAGGTAAGGTAAGGAATTGTTCGCATATAGTTAAAAAACGCTACTATATTTTCACCAGAAATTAAGGAAATAGGCATAGCAGGATGATAACCTACTGTTTTTATCTGTTGTTACATTTTTAACTGCCCCCTCAGTCACTTTATCCAGCCGGGCCTGCTATGTAGCCAATGTAGCTAGCTACTTGTGTAGCAATCTTATGTCTTATGTGGTGCCCCAAGCTGCGTTTGGGTCCCACTTGGTTTGAACACGGGTGAATTCCCTTACCAGGCCTATACAAGGCAGACTTTAGGACCCTGGGGAGGTGTTCTTGGCACTAGGCAGGTCGGGCTTTCCTTAATTGAAAGCTCACCTGTAGATTGTTTGACTAGTTGCTGATCAGTGCCAATCTAGTCAAACAGAATGGTTTAAAGAGTCAGTAAGAAGGACTGACGAGGGAGAGAGACAGAGGGGAAGGTGCCGGTTGCACTGGGTGCAAGCCGGAGGGTTTACCCCATTTTCTGTTTGTTTAAATACCTTTGTTTTAAGTTTGAAGCCTTAATAAAGAACGTGCTTGAGAATTTCCCTTGTTGCGTCCTTCTGAGAGCTGGGCTGCGACACTTAGCTTAACGCTAACATTAGCTATGCCGTGTAAGCGCTATCTCTCTATCTATCTGTGTAACGTTATATGTTCACGGGTGTCTCAGTCTGCATTGTAGTTGTGAGCAAGTGTCGTTTGACGGTATTTATCTTATGTTTGTCTATATTGGCCTTGAACAGAACGTTCAACACAAATGTGTTTATGTATTTGTGTATTTTTTTTACAAACATTCTCCAACATTGCCTACCCTACCTCTTAAAATCAAAATGTACCATAAAGACATGACATGAAGCATAGATAGATGTATGCTAATTCATCCACAATTTACCTTATAAACCTTATTTGTGCTTCTGGTATCACCTTTCGCACGCAAGGCATGCGGTTACCAATGTATGTTTCTGCACTTACCTAATGGCTTACACTGATGCTGCGTCTACATACTAAAGTCCACAGACATTAATACCTAAGGCGGTTGCTCATAACCATCCCTTAGCCAATCAGCTGTAGGGTTTTGAACCTTTCTCTTTTTTGTTTTTAATTTAAATTAAAGCCTAAAGTCATAAATCATGTTGGGAGCTGGGATAATTGAAAGGCAAGTGCATTTTTAATGAAGTTGGCAGGCTGTTTCCTGTGCCTGGTCATGTCAGGGTGATCTGTCATGTCACCACCACCCCCCCACCCCCCCAACACACACACACACACACACACAGACACACACACACAGACACACACACACACACACACACACACACACACACACACACACACACACACACACACACCATCATGCTAACTTCAGGCAACGGAAATTGAAGTGGCCCATTCTTCTCTGCAGCCCTTCAGTCCTGAAATGAAGGGTAATTTTATGGTGGGAAATGGAAGAAAAGTGACATTTAGTCTCCTCTCAAGGTGAACACATATGGCTGTGGTGGAGGTCTTTTTTCAGCTCAAACGTACTTTAAAAATGTATCGACTCGAGACAGAAAGGTTTATCGCTGTTATACCAAGTAATGAGCCTACATGGCAATTTATTTCTCCCCCAAATAGAGCCAGGTTGCGATTTGCTTGACATACTGTTCAAATAGTGTGATTTGTGTGTGTATGTGTGCGTGTGTGAGTGCAGGAATGTATACATGTATGTATGTGTGTAAAATGTAAAAAAAATGCTAAAAAAAAGTGGGATGCATCTCTTAATTAGTGGCCTGCAAATACAGAGTTCTACAATTAGAAAACCAATTAGATAATGTTAATAATCTAGTTTGATTTAAACCTTTATAAAGATGCAAGTAATGTTCTTCATGACAGTTTTTTTTTTTTAACAGTTGTGATCTGTTAAATGACCTGTGTGATTCCGTGCAAATATTTCATCCCAATATTCAGAGTTGGTGTGGAAGGGACTTCCTTAAGTCATCTCAGATTCAGAATAATAAAGGAATACACTAAATTAGTATTCAATTCAGAATCATACACTAAATCAAAACACTAAAATAGTATTAAATATGGATATACTTAAGTTTTCCACACATCCATCCGTACTAACTGTGTTATAGCGGTAGCCCATCTCCACGGCTGCTGAGATTAAGCTCAGTTACGTGATGAAGTGATCAATTTAGCCCAAGGCAACCCCACGGCCTCTCTGATACATATAGAGAGACTTATATGACCGAGAGTGCTTCTCTCCCTCACGTGAAACAACACAATCTATATACTTTTTGTACCTAACACCAGGCATATTTCTATAACTGAATCAATGAAAAATTGATTGGGTAGCCTAGATCTGAGCCACATGCTGTTAAGAGCATGTCTAGCATGGCATGTGTATTACCATTTCTCTTTTTCGCCTCAGATAACACAAAAGTGAGCTGCTCGTCCTTCTCTGACAACTTCAGAGATACATTTGACTCCTAATTTTAATTCTAATCCTACTAGGCCTATCATATTCCCTGAGAATATTCATGATTTGATATTGAAAAATCTTTCCTGTCACCAGAGTCACGGTTAAAAGATAATGTGCACAAGCAAAATTGATATATAATGACGTGAAATGTTTCATTAAGCGTATTTCACATGTGTATAGTCAGAGAGATGTTCCCGTCTCAACTCTGAAACATGGTCCCGATGGGGGTTTGAGGCTCCTCCTCCTCCTCCTCTTCCTCAGACACAGAGAGATGTGATTGGGTGAGCAGAGACCTCTGTTATGGGCCTAGCTGTCTCCCTGTATACCAAAGCGGGGTGAGGCAGGGACAGTGTGTGCAGATGTTATGACGTAGAGTAGAGGCAGAACGATACCAAAGCGATAGTGTGAGCAGATGGTATGACGTAGAGGCAGAACGATACCAAAGCGATCGTGTGTGCGGATGGACGTAGAGGCACAACGATACCAAAAGCGATCGTGTGTGTAGATGGACGTAGAGGCAGAACGATACCAAAGTCACTCCTAACGTTTCTTAGCCGGCTACCCCTCCGACTAGCTCCTGCAAATATGACATTTATGCAGCGTGGGGGCAAGAGAGTTTTGAATGGATGTCAGGCAATGACAAATGAGAGTGAAATTGCACTCGGCAAACCGTGAGCCATTACTAACCCTAGCCTGTATCAGTCGTTTTCTTTCCCCTCCATCTCTTACCTTTCTATCTATCTATCTTTTTTTTTTTTTTAATCAAAACTCTTTTGACACACACGGAGAGAGCCAGAATCCTAAAATTCTCCATGAAAGTAAATGAGTGTGCCGTTCATAGCCATTGTCCAGTCGCATTACTGTGGGAACGGGTGAGGACGTTTTAGGCCGTTTCCAGCTCCATTCATCATTAAAAAGGTAATTACTCCAAACTAAAAACCCATTTGTTGTGCTGTGACGGGGTCAGATTGCCAATGGATTTTCACCTGGTCAGGCAACAATGCCAGTCCTATGTGCAGGAAATCAGCATAATAAATTAGGGCAGTTAACTCTAGTCAATATCCCACCATGTTTCTCGCCAATTACAAAGCGATGCCAAATTCAAAGTGCCTGTGACCACCGTGCGCTTAGCGGAAGTTAAACGCTGCAGTTTTACACTATCATGCCACTTTCATACATCAAATACAAAAACTGTGAATGTCGCAGAAGGTGAAACGTTTTTTGAATGAGTCTGATCGTTTAGGGTCCTGATGGAACTGGAAATATTGCTATTCTGTTGTTGTAAGACATTAACTCCTTATGTTGTATCTGCAACTCATTTTGGATGTGTACTCTGTCTGTTTCACTGAGACCTGAACAAGTGGCTTGTGAACCCTTCCCCCCCAGATAGGCTCCTTCCTGCTAAAACCCTTTGTGCCATGGTATCACCCCCCTCCCCCCATAGGTGAACCCCTCACCCCACTGTCTCCCCCTTCCTCTCACTTATAGGTGTGGTCATCCCCTCCCCTATTGTATTCTACCTGACTGAAATGTATAAATGCCTACATATTCTGCTATCAGGTAGGCCTTGCTCTGAGCACCAAGCTGAGAGGGGTCTCCACGCCGAAATAAACTCCAGAAACCTGACTTCAACCCTCCGGTCCCTTCTTACAACTTAAGCGTGCTATTGCGATTCCGTCAGTCCATTAGTGCTTGACCACCGAATGAGACACTAATCATACAAAGGACTTCAGTAATGTAAATAAGCAATCTATGGATCCCCAGAATGTCATATAAGTGCGTCCTTCCTCCTCAAGTTCCAGAGGCTGTTGTGTAATTGCATCGGCACTAATTATCTCAGTATGTTATTAGATGGTAGGTATCGCTCATTAGCCCCACAAGACAAAGGCTTTATCAGCAGTTGCTGTTGAATGGAAGCTGAGGTTTAGGTTAATGTACTGTATGTGTTCTGTAAAACCCACACACTGGGGTAAAGGTGAACCTTTTCTAAAAAGTCCAACCTGTGTTCTCACTGGTACTGTTTTGTAAACTTAATTTGAATTTCAAAACGAATTCAAGTTTGTTAACTTTAAAGGTGAGTGTCCACACATGGAGGGCCTGCTGGCTCAATAACACCTCACACCATGTCACACCATGTCACACCATGTCACACCATGTCACACCATGTCTGCGGGCGTCTCCACCATGTCTGCGGGCGTGCTTCTGCGGTCATGCTTCTCCACCATGTCTGCGGGCGTCTCCACCATGTCTGCGGGCGTGCTTCTGCGGTCATGCTTCTCCACCATGTCTGCGGGCGTGCTTCTCCACCATGTCTGCGGGCGTGCTTCTCCACCATGTCTGCGGGCGTGCGTCTTCGGGCGTGCTTCTCCATCGTGTCTGCGGGCGTGCTTCTCCATCGTGTCTGCGGGCGTGCTTCTGCGGTCATGCTTCTCCACCATGTCTGCGGGCGTGTCCACCATGTCTGCGGGCGTGCTTCTCCACCATGTCTGCGGGCGTGCGTCTTCGGGCGTGCTTCTCCACCGTGTCTGCGGGCGTGATTCTCCATCGTGTCTGCGGGCGTGCTTCTCCAT
>NC_045157.1:1154636-1167136 GCF_900700415.2 Clupea harengus
TGTCATTTACTAAGTGATATTTCCGAGCAAAATTGAGTCGATTTCCACTAAATACTTTTACCTTGAAAATGTAATTGTCCATGTTTGGACATTTACATTTAGTCATTTAGCAGACGCTTTTATCCAAAGCGACTTACAAGGATGTATACACATTTTTACATTTACACTGATGGCACACTGCACATCAGGAGCAATTAGGGGTTCAGTGTCTTGCTCAAGGACGCTTTGACAGGGAATTGAACTACCAACCTTCTGATTACTAAACGACTTGTCTACCTCCTGTACCACTGTCGCCCTACATAACCCCATGCTTCATGTGGTGTTAGTGTTGTATAACGTCTATTACTTAACCACCGTGTTTCTTACTTCAATTTCATGTACTTGTACAGAATCTGCAACATTGTAGAAACAAAAGCCAGCGTCTGACACTGCCATAGCCCTCGCTGGCTGCAGTCGGTTAAAATGAAAACAAAGACCCAAGGCTGTGCTCTGCAACAGGAACCATTCGTTCTCGAGAGAAGTGAACTGAGGCCTTTTTTGGTGAAAACCATTGGCAATAGTGCTCTAAAAGCAATTATGCACTCAACGCCTGTGGGGTATAATGAATAAACAATGGTTATGTGCGTAACGGGAATCTGCATCATAATGGCATTCATGAATTTACAGTCAATGTCAAAATTTAAGTATTTTGCTTATTACATAGTTACAACAGTGTAACAACACAAGGGCACAATCAGATGAAGGTTCCACACATTATTCCTTGGAGACGTCTTCTCTCATCATTTTGGCACAGACACAAAAAAGAACATGAGCATGGGAGCGAATAGAGCACAAGACTAGACTTAAAGACGCTCAAGCATGTTGCCCTTATGGTGCGTCCTACTCCGAGCCACCAGGGGGTGTAACAGACGCTCAAGCATGTTGCACTTGCATCAAGTCAGATGTCATGTTAGCAGCAATCAGTCAGTCCAATTTGGATTGATGGTTAGTTTGCTCTAAATGCTTCAGAATCATAGTTATGCATATAGTAATATCACACTGGAACGTATTTAAAACAAAAGGTCCAAATCATTCATATAAAACACATAGGGCATTTTGAGGCATTGTGTGAATGAAAACATTTGCATTTACTCGCAGGTAACAGGATGAACTCGTAAAGGACAACGTGCTTCACATCACTTTGAGCCAGATCATGACTGCAGACGTCTGTAGTGTGTGTGATGCCCCAGCCCAGCATCAGGTCGGTCACCAGGAGGGCCAGGAGGCTGCTCCCGCCTTACTGACTCCGTTGGATGAGGTGCACCTGTGCAGACCAAAGAGCCCTTCAGGAACCAGATGTGCTTGAAGCAGAGCGCCAAGGTTGCTGTCTGAGGGGAAAACTCGATGTCAAGAATCCTGATTTTATTTCTGTTTGGGATGGTTTGTGGTACGCTGTGTAGAGTTTTTCTATCACAAGACCACTATGGAGTATAGTCTATAATAAGATAATAATCCAATAAGTATAATAAGTGGCTTACCTTAACATAAACAACTCTATTGCTGTGTATAAAAAATAAGCATACAAATTATACCCCATAAAAGATTACTATGGCAACTGTTATATTTGTAATGTTCATTTGCATGAACGAACTTGCTGAACCTGGTTAGCTTCCTTTAGATGCTGGCCGATGCGTTACGGTGCCAGGATTGAACCTGGTTAGCTTCCTTTAGATGCTGGCCGATGCGTTACGGTGCCAGGATTGAACCTGGTTAGCTTCCTCTAGATGCTGGCCGATGCGTTACGGTGCCAGGATTGAACCTGGTTAGCTTCCTTTAGATGCTGGCCGATGCGTCACGGTGCCAGGATTGAACCTGGTTAGCTTCCTCTAGATGCTGGCCGATGCGTTACGGTGCCAGGATTGAACCTGGTTAGCTTCCTTTAGATGCTGGCCGATGTGTTACGATGCCAGGATTGAACCTGGTTAGCTTCCTCTAGATGCTGGCCGATGCGTTACGGTGCCAGGCTGGAGCGGATACAGATAGAGCAAAGTGACTTGAGCAACAAAGTTCAACTTTCTCCTTTCTCCATGTTCCAAAGTACGTCTAATGGACTTCCAAATGTGCTGATTCACACAAGAACAGGGCGGGAGAAGTCTGGATTTCTGATGTTCCCTGGATGGGCACTTTTCTGAATATGGCACTTGTTGGGGTTGAACACATTATCTGCTTTCTACAAAGGCACGCATGCAGAGGAAAAAAAAAGGGACATGGCACTTTGTTCCATTAAAGGAGGTACACACAGTTTAATAATGTATGCCATTTGATGTCACCCTGTTAATTTTGCAGAGCACAAAAATGACAAAACAAGCCTAAAAGCTACTCAAACACGACCCGAGGCCACGGCTAGCCCAGTGAAGCGGCGAATCTCTTGTACTTGGATGGGGCGCTGGGTCGTGGGACCACGTTTGCAGTGATTCAGAAATGGCACTCTGCCTCTCGAGATATATAAGGACATAATGGCTAATCCCCTATGGACCCCCTGGAACAAATGCTTCAAGCCTCTCTTCTTTTATTTAATATTTAATTGGTTGGTCGTGTCGGGAAAGAGGGAAGTGACAAGTCCAGGCAATATGCTCTGGTCTTCAGCGAAGCCCCCTCTCTGAGCATGTGTGTGTGTGTGAGTGTGTGAGTGTGTGTGTGTCTGAGTATGGGCACACTTGTAGCCTTCCGATAAAGATAGATCATAAAGGCCTCTTACTATGTAAAAAAAAAGATGGCTCTTTGTCGTGCCCGACACACTAAGTTCTTGTGTATATTTCATGAGCTCCTGAAAGTCCCTGACAACTTTTAGCATAAATATAGCAAGTAACAACATGGTTATCCATCGTCATGGCCTTAGGCTTAGAACTTCCAAGCACTTTTCTGATACTCAGACCATGGCGGAACAAATCATAGTCCATCCACCCTTTATAATTAGTTCTTTGTAGTTTGCCACAACGGTGAAATTCTTCAGGACCACAGTAAGAACACATGTCCATCCCTGACCAAAGATGGACAGTTCACATCACTTGGTCCCCGGGCGCTTACAAGCTGCCCACTGCTCCTGGGGGGTCCTGAAGGAGGGACGTTCCAGGATGGGAAAAGGCAGAGAATAAATTCACCGCGACCTCAGGCCTGCATGTGTGTGTGTGTGTGTGTGTGTGTGTGTGTGTGTGTCCTGTGTCGCCTACATATATTCACATGTGTGTTCCAGTGTGTCGTGTGTGCCATTAAAACCTGACAAATTATTATTATTAAGGGGGTATCTCCTTTTCTCCAACCAAAGCATGTTGGAGGCCCACAGATGAATGCTTCTCTGGATGCCAAAGGCCTACTGTACACATGGTGGTCATTCGTCCCACCAGCACACTCCTGCGTTTCAGTCAAATCTCTAAGTATGGGTTAAGTTAGGGTTAGAAAAAAAACTTCCAAAAGAAATATTAAGTGAATTAAACTGAACACACTTAGATGTCAGCCACTAAAACCATTTAATGAACCGTTCAATTTGGTTTGGTCAACTATAATAGCTGACTTAATTCCCAGTAAGTCAGAAAACCTAACCATGTCTGATAAAGGAAAATTGGTAGATAAATAAGGAGCACTCATTTCACTACTCCCAAATTAAGATACCATAATTCCTAACCAATAGCACTCTCAGGCATTAAAAGACACAGAGACATAAAGGTTTTTTTTCCATTGCATGTGTCTGAGGGAGAGAGAGAGCTGGAGATTTGCAAACGAATTGCCCGGGCCTGCATCCTCCAGAGCAAGCAGCCGTTCTCTCAGGCTTGCGAATATTAGTGCAGAAAAACAGGCAGAGGAAATGGGAGCTCCTTATTTGGGATGACAAGGTAATAAGCTGCGAGAGACGGTGCTGAGTTTTATTTATTGGGCAACATGCTGCGCCTCAGCGGCGCCTCAGCGGCCCAGCGCAGTCTTTACCGGGAGCTCAGAGGAAATACAGTCTGTGGTGCCGGGGCTGGAGCTGGAGCTGGAGCTGGAGCCGGAGCTGGAGCCGTGGCAGGGGCGCCCCACCCCTCACCCTCCCCTCACCGTGGCGAGACGTTTCGTGACACAGTAATTGGATACCATGGCATTTCCATTTGCCCCCTGCAAATAGTCTTCTGCCAGGGCATTCGCTTTACGCTATCGGTGGAGCAAAAAGAAAAAAAGAATAAAAAAGAAAAGAAAAAAAGATGAGGGTACAAAAATATGGTGTCGGGGGATAATGATACCTCAGTGTGTGTGCCGCTGTGGCTATTTAAAAAGAGGAAGAGGAAGTTGAAGAATATAAATATATATTAAGGAACACGGGGCTGCCTTCCTCTTTTCATTCCGCCGATTCATTCTTGCCCACACACACAGTACAGCTGCACAACAGTTCCATCACACAGAAAAGAAAGGGGAAAGAAAAAAGAAAAAAAGGAGAAAGAAAGAGAGAGAAGTAGGTATGAGCAGGCCATCCTAAAATATACACGCTCTCTTTGTTCTCAAGAAAGGACCGTGCGGATGAGCTTGTGACGGAGCCCATTAGTGCCACAGAGAGATAGCTTATCGGCGCCGGCAGCAAGAGCTGGGCCGTGGGACCCGAGAGAGAGTCGCCCGCGCGCCAGAGGTGCTGACTCCTCACCTCGCCAGAGAAGAAGAGAAGAGCTTTTGTGGACACATTAGTCTCCTAAGCACTCCTGCAGTCCCTGGCAGAAAGCCAGCAGCATCTGTCACCTCTTCTCCCCCACAAGACTGCTGTCGCACCGCTGTGCCACCCAGCTACCACCTATAACAGACCACAGTTCAGATGTACTGGCACATTAACAAGCTATATAGCACTTTACATTTTTTACTTATAAATTCATTTATTTAAAGGTCTGTTCAACAAAAAGCAATAAAACAAGGATGTTATGCCCACGGCCGGAGTTGTCATGGAGATGCACAGTGAAGTAGATGGTGAATCACTGTACCACTCTTCATCCACCCGGCCTCCTGCCCTTGATTCCAGTCTCTTCCTCTTCCTCAGCCTCTTATCTCTCTAATGCTCCTGTGTCACTCGGCACACTTCCTCTTCCTCAGCCGCCTGTGCTCTATACTCTTCAACACCTCCCTCCTCTTCATCTTATCTCTCTCTAATGCTCCTGTGTCACTCCGCACTCTTCCTCTTCCTCAGCCGCCTGTGCTCTATACTCTTCAACACCTCCCTCCTCTTCATCTTATCTCTCTCTAATGCTCCTGTGTCACTCCGAACTCTTCCTCTTCGTCAGCCGCCTGTGCTCTATACTCTTCAACACCTCCCTCCTCTTCATCTTATCTCTCTCTAATGCTCCTGTGTCACTCAGCACTCTTCTCCTCGCTCTTTCTTCTCTTTTTTTCAGGACAGAGTGCAAACATTAACTGCTTCCCGCAGAAAGGGTTCCGCTATCTCATAGGTCTTGCATCCAAACAGCTTTGTGTCCCCCTTGTAAATAATCAAGGTCACCGCTCCAAGCCAGCAGCATCTTAATTTAGCCAGTTTGTTGCGGTGATAACCGAGACGAATGCGGCAGGAAGGTTAATAGTTTCCTCTCTTGTGGGATTTTATAGAGTAATTAAAACAGTTTAATAAAATATCTGTTTTATTGTTTTCTGTTTTATTGTGTGTTTTTCTGGTTTGTTGTTTTCACATTCCTGGTGTCTTTTGCTCTTTGTCTTCTGCTCCATGATAATGGTGTTTGGAGGGGGTGAGGGCGGGCGAAGGGGCGAAGGGGCGAAGGGGCGAAGGGGCGAAGGGGTGAAGGGTGAGTGTTTACTGAAGCAGAACTCCTTGTGAGCTCTCCAGCATCCTGTAATATTCATCCCTGTCTGGCTCTGAACATAGCCTAAGCATATTCCCAGGAAACATCGAGGCCCCCTTCAATTATGTACATCTCAAATTTTACATGAATATGAAACAAGCATGAAGGACAGGGAGACAGGGATGGAAACAGAAGCATCATTCAGCATCCACTGACGGGAATGAAGATGGTGAGATAAAAGCGGTTATTGATGGCAGGTCTACTTCTGATCTCTACTCACTCACTTTTCCAAAACACACACAATTCAGGATCATCTCTCCTACGCCGGCGAGAAAGGTCAGATAAACATTCTGTGTCTGAATTATACACACAACACGGTGAAGTGCAGTGTTTGTTTCCTTCGAGCTCCCCGCAAACAAACAAACACTCTGATCATTTCATTCCATGAGCAAGCTTCCAGGTGCAGACGTGACTGGGCCCGGAGGATGCTGAGGAGAGGATGCTGAGGAGAGGAGAGGATGGTGAGGAGAGGATGCTGAGGAGAGGATGCTGAGGAGAGGAGAGGATGGTGAGGAGAGGATGCTGAGGAGAGGATGCTGAGGAGAGGATGCTGAGGAGAGGATACTGAGGAGAGGATGCTGAGGAGAGGATGCTGAGGAGAGGATGCTGAGGAGTGTCTGCGCACAGATGTGGGAGTTCCAGGAGGATGCTGAGGAGAGTCCGCGCACAGATGTGGGAGTTCCAGGAGGATGCTGAGGAGAGTCCGCGCACAGATGTGGGAGTTCCAGGAGGATGCTGAGGAGTGTCTGCGCACAGATGTGGGAGTTCCAGGAGGATGCTGAGGAGTGTCTGCGCACAGATGTGGGAGTTCCAGGAGGATGCTGAGGAGTGTCTGCGCACAGATGTGGGAGTTCCAGGAGGATGTTGAGGAGTGTCCGCACACAGATGTGAGAGTTCCATGGATAAACCAGTTCCATGGATAAACACCTTTGTTTTGTGAAACTTCTAAATGATTTCCTGTTGGCAAACCTTCTGCACAAGAACCTCCGCTTCCTCTAGTGTAAAGCTCTCCGCCCGAGCCTGGAAATGTGTTTGTGTTTGCTCTATTGTAGAACAACTTTTAAGCTCCATATGAACGTTAATATGGAGTATGGTCGAATCATTATGATTGGCTATTAAAAATAATGACTTCACTGCCACATCCGGTAATTACTCAACCCATTTATGCTTGATTTTTCCCCGTTTTGTGTCAATAAAATTGGCAAAAGTAGTTACTCTGCCTATCCTCTCTGCGTGGTTGCTGATGCACGAAGCCTATTCAAGGTGCTTGTTGCCCAAATGAAATTAGGGCCCCTTTATGCCAGTCCGTTGCTTGTAACACAGAATCATGAATTCTCCCCGATCCATTTTTGTCTGTGGATGCATGTTAGGGCTTCTCTGAATAGTAGTCACAATGGCCCAACAGATTCAATTTATTTGGGTACATAAGGTACACGATAGCTTTGAAATGAGGAATGATTCAGGGGTTTCACTGGGTCCACAAGGACACTTAAAAGGGCTGCTTTGTCAGTCTACTCAAGGTTAACCTTGATACGCAGCTGATGATAAACATGTTCTGCAATCTGCAATGATTTTAAGACATTCCGCCCTCACAAATCTGAGTACAGACTGCAATGTCACATCTTAGACATACGGTAGCAACCAGATCAGATAACTGCACTCTAATCACATTCACCTTGAGGGAATTAATGTAATATAAATTCATTACATTTTAATTGCCATTATCTGGTACATATAAACACATGTTGCCTACACAGAGAAATGAAGATATAAGACTCGACTTAGACAGTGCTTAAAGCACAGCACATTCCTACCTTCCCACCAAACTTCTTTTGGTAAAATAAATATTTTAAACACATGTACTTTGTTATATGTGTAATGCTTAATTGTATAGTTTGTTTGACACATAAGCCAACATGAGAGGATTTTAATATGTAGAAAGTCTGCTTACTGTATTTAGTATGTGAGCAAATGATCTTGTATTTCTCCACATGCTAAACTTGATACCTTAACAAAGTTGAAGAGGATGTCGGCACTCTGAGATTCTTCTGAATGAAGAGTGCATTACAAATGAAATCAATTATTATTATTATTATGTAAATAAAATAGATGCAAGACCCAATGCTTTAGACCTTATTATTAACTACACTTGGATGAATACTACTCAACAAAACCACAATAATTTGACACATAATTTGATACATGTATTAATATAAGTGTACAATCTCTCAAAGGCAGATGTCCCAAAATGATCATAAAACTAATTGTCAGACTAATTTTAAAAACTCTAGGTCTGCTTGGTTGTGTGGATCATATCAAAGCCTTTAGGACAGTTTATATATGAAAGCCACGTGAAGCATATAAGCTGCCACATGGAACCTCTCATACAACATTGCATTGCACCCACGAAAAAAAATCATATTTTAAAACCATATTTCACCACACATCTCTGTGAAGTGTCAGTGCTTTTTTTTTTTTTTTTCACCCTCATACTATTTCCACTTTTCAAGGTCTGCCTGATCATGGAGAGATCACGACGTGAAGTCAAGTGCTGTGTATGAAAGAAGCGCATCCCGGAGGGCAAAACGACTGCAGAGCTGCAGGATTGGCGCCATATTGGGGCCAGATCCGCTCCAGAGCGTAAGCTTCTGTGTAAAATGGCGACCTTTGACCCGCAGCTCCGGATGTGTGGAATTTACCACACTGATGCGGAGCACTGGGGTGGCCTCTCACCATGACCATCCATCACGATGACAGCTGCAGAGGATGTGAGGAGAGCCTGGGTGCTCTGCTCTGGTGATGTGCACACACCGCAATCACTCTGATATTAATCTGCTGGTGGAGAGCAGTCAGACGACTGGTTTAGCACCCATTCCACTCGCCCCCCCACACCCTCAGTCAGACGACTGGTTTCAGCACCCATCCCACTCGCCCTACCACACCCTCAGTCAGACGACTGGTTTCAGCGCCCATCCCACTCGCCCCCCCACACCCTCAGTCAGACGACTGGTTTCAGCGCCCATTCCACTCGCCCCCCCACACCCTCAGTCAGACGACTGGTTTCAGCGCCCATTCCACTCGCCCCCCCACACCACCCTCCTCTGCTGGTGGAGAGCAGTCAGGTTTAGCACCCATCCCACTCGCCCTGGTGGAGAGCAGTCAGACGACTGGTTTCAGCACCCATCCCACTCGCCCCCCCACACCACCCTCCTCCCCGAATATTAATCAAATTTCAAAGTCAAAGTCCGTCTTTTAATATATCAGTGCAGAGATGGCAGAATGTTTATGGCATATCAGATGTTATAGTGAGTGAACAGATTCAGACAGTGATTGTGGAATTCATTTGTGAGACCAAAATCATTTTCAAATTACTTTTACAGAAGATACAGTGCCACAGCAACGGGCTGATGACTTGCGGTTCCATATGTAGCACTTGCTACGCTTGTGTTCCATAGCCACACATTTCTCTCATATTATAAGCTGTAGCTGAAGCTACTCATTGGAGACTGTGATTAATTTGTCATGTCGGTTATCTCCCCTGTGTGAGCGCTGTGTTTTTGTTTGTTTGTTTGTTTGTTTGTTTGCTGACCCACATAAGCACACTTGCTTTAGCACAACAACACGGCCGACTAAATGGGCATTTCAGTCTTTTTTTTTTTCCGTTTTTCTTTTCTCAAGAGATCTGTCAGCCATGTCTCTGTGAACCAGTTACACAGCATTTCCCTGTAATCTCCACAGTAAGAACTCTGCATTCATCAGTGAGTGGCCATCGTTTTATTGTACGGCCTCAGCCATGACCAGGGAGAGACGAGGGACACGTTGACACCCGTTCCGCTGACGCAGGCGGGGATGCTCCGGCAGCTAATCGGAGACGCCAGGCGCTCTGCGGATCCGACCCGCTCTCCCCATGCTGCGTAAAAGATGGCTGCTGTCACCTTCGCCTGGTGCTGCTCCTGTTCAGAGCCCTTGGAACTCCCGGCGAGGACAGGAACGGTGACAGCACTCTGACTTTGGTGCACTTCGAGCCCCCACCAAGCCCCTAAGTCTTCCACATCAATACTGGCTGTCACCTCACGGCGAGGGGCCCCAGGAACTGGCCAACGCTGGCTTGTCTGTCAGGGTTTTCGTTTAGAGGAAAGGAGGACTTGAGTTGGACAGGTGGGAGAATAATGACCTGCTGTGATGTGTAAAATACTGGTTAGGCCCCGTCTCCTGTGCTATATGTCTTAGGATTGATTGTGCTTCAGCTTACACTGAAAAAGGGAAAAGACGGGTTGTCAGATTTACATCGCATTGCATTTGAATTGCACAAACCAGTCTTGTCTTGTTGAAACAAATAATTCGGACACCATGTTCACCTTACACGGTTCAGTCATGTAAGATAATGTCCACGTTATAATTGAGTAACTAAAACATGATTTCAGTGTCTGGAGTCTGCACAAGAGAGGGAAGAAGAAGAAGGTTCTGGTGAGAACAAACATTAGTCTGTTAAACAGGATCAATCAAGACATGAATTATATATTTGGCAGAAGGGCAGAAAGGTTAGCAATAAAAAAATACAATATATATATATTTGGATTTACTTTGTGGACATTGGTTGCACATGAATTAAATGTGTTAAATCAACACAGTATTTCATCTTTATTTATCAATACATTTATTTAGGCTTCTTATAAAACAGACACAAGTTGCCCAACTAATTCCAATGAAAATGTTTAAGGTAACATGAAATTGGTGCAATAGATGTATTTATTTAATCATGTCATTTCAACAATATAGTTTTATTTATTTAATCATATAATTTCAACATTATAGTGGTATGCAGGTGTGATAAGCCGGCGCATACTGGCTTCATTGCTTCATGCTTATCGTACGTGATTAAACTGGATAAGGTGAACACTGTGCTCAAAGTATTTGGTTCAAGACAATAATATGTTTCAAGGAGAAAAGAGACTAGTTTTCAAACGTAGTGGGGTTCGGCAAATTTGATAAAGCATCTTTTCAGTGGATCTCCCCCCCCCCCCCTCACTCCCACCTCTGTCCCGAGCTCTGAAATGATCTATTCACTTTGAAATATAGTAAGGACATTGCGGCTACTTGCTCTTAAGGTACGTTTGACAAAGAATAACAGCTCCCGGACATGATTAATCTCCCCTCTCCTGACTTTAGAGCACCAAGGCTTTCTGAAAATGAAAGATGCCAAGAGACAGACTGCCAAAGCTGAAAATATGTTCTCTCCTGGTGACCTGTTCCCAGAGCATGTTTATTGCCCCTGCCTTTAATTCTCCGGCATTTTAAGGTGTCAGTGTCGTTAACAGCTCCCTCGTCAAGCATACCAGGAGACTGTGAGAAAATGGACCTTCAAATGAATACATCCATTAATTATGCCATGCTGCTCGGCTTGTCAGCTTAGATTAATTGGATGTGAAAGATGTATAAACAAACCAGAGCACTTGCTGGAAATACCCCAAAATAGCATCAACATCATTCTAATGTTTTTTCATTGCATCTTCTCTGGCAAAGGCCCTATTGTGGCTTCATGCAGGAACCTGAGCGCACATGATCAAATGGTGGGCTGTGCCGTGGCGGAGTCAGTCAGCGCTGTTTGGAGGTGAAGTGGGGTCACAGTGTGTCACAAGAGTTCAGACAAACTCAGGAAAAAAAGTCTTCAAAGCTGACAAAACATCTAGTGTTTTTTTTTTTTTTTTTTTTTCTGTTGAAGTGAGCTGTGCTGTGAAGGATACTTAAGATGATCGCCAAAGGCTCCTGTCATATAGGCTGTCTGTGATTCACAGCTCCACTTGGCCTTGCACACAAAAATAGAGTGATGTCTGTGAAAGGGATGTGCATTTGTGTGCCAGAGCGCTGGGGCGCTTTTCAGCTGGAAGGGCCTGGACTCAAATCTCTGCCTGTAAAAATTCCAAACCCATCTATATATGAGTCGTGCTCAACTTTGAGAGACATCAAAAGCAGAAAGAACCAAGATGAGCTGGCGAGTTGAAATTGGGTTACCTAGCACTGGGAACATGAAACAAACACGGTTCTGATTGAAGTTTACCCGCAAAGATTCGACTTTTTTCTCACGTTGCGCAGGATGGCAGTGAGTTATTTCAGATGCGGTAAGACACAACTGCTTGCTGTTTATTTTTAGTGTTGAGAAAGGGTTAGGATTTTGCAGGGTTTCATCACCAGTGTTACACAGATTTTGTAAATATTTCACTTCATTAAATAACTGTCCTCCAACACAGGGCTTTAATAATGTCTACTGTCATAGAGCATAACTAGATTTTCATAACGTCTGCTTTCTGAACTTTGATTACTGTTATTACAGTCAGGCCATTCATTTCATTGAAATACACCTGTATGATAAGTTTGGATCCTTGAATCCTTAAATGGCACCATGATGGATTTTCTTGAATGATGAATCCTCTCTGTTTCATCTCAGGAGCATCTCAGTTCCACATGGGGAAGAACAGGTAATTACCCATGAACACTATGTCTGTTTGTACCCACTACTTCCATCTTAGGGTAAAACAAATACTTAATGGAGACACTGGGCACTTTTTACGAAGGTGCCCGGAGTATAAATAAGACAGCAATGGAATTAATGTTGTAGAAACCGTGTGCATTTTTCGACCCCCCTGTTGTGCTAATTAG
>NC_045157.1:1172136-1174636 GCF_900700415.2 Clupea harengus
CAAGAGTGACGAGTCAAGTGATGAGAGTGAGATGAGAGTGAGATGAGAGTGAGATGAGAGTGAGATGTGATGGAGCCTGTGTCTCATGAGTCTGTGAGGGGAGTGAGATGAGAGTGAGATGAGAGTGAGATGAGAGTGAGATGAGAGTGAGATGAGAGTGAGATGTGATGAGCCTGTGTCTCATGAGTCTGTGAGGGGAGTGAGATGAGAGTGAGATGAGAGTGAGATGAGAGTGAGATGAGAGTGAGATGAGAGTGAGATGAGAGTGAGGAGAGTGAGATGAGAGTGAGATAAGAGTGAGATGTGATGGAGCCTGTGTCTCATGAGTCAGTGAGGGGAGTGAGATGAGAGTGAGATGAGAGTGAGATGAGAGTGAGATGAGAGTGAGATGTGATGAGCCTGTGTCTGAAGATTCAGTGAGGACAGTGAGATGTGATGGAGCCTGTGTCTCATGAGTCTGTGAGGAGAGTGAGATGAGAGTGAGATGAGAGTGAGATGTGATGGAGCCTGTGTCTCATGAGTCAGGGATGAGTGTGAGATGTGATGGAGCCTGTGTCTCATGCGTCTGTGAGGAGAGTGAGATAAGAGTGAGATGTGATGAGTGAGATGAGAGTGAGATGAGAGTAAGATGAGAGTGAGATGAGAGTGAGATGTGATGAGCCTGTGTCTCATGCGTCTGTGAGGAGAGTGAGATGAGAGTGAGATGAGAGTGAGATGAGAGTGAGATGAGACTGAGATGTGATGAGCCTGTGTCTGAAGATTCAGTGAGGACAGTGAGATGTGATGGAGCCTGTGTCTCATAAGTCAGTAAGGACAGTGAGATGTGATGAGTGAGATGAGAGTAAGATGAGATTGAGATGAGAGTGAGATGAGTGTGAGATGTGATGGAGCCTGTGTCTCATGAGTCAGGGATGAGTGTGAGATGTGATGGAGCCTGTGTCTCATGAGTCAGTGAGGGGAGTGAGATGAGAGTGAGATGAGAGTAAGATGAGATGAGATGAGAGTGAGATGTGATGGAGCCTGTGTCTCATGAGTTAGTGAGGAGAGTGAGATGTGATGGAGCCTGTGTCTGAAGACAGGCAGGACAGTGAGATGTGATGGAGCCTGTGTCTGAAGACAGGGATGAGAGTGTGTGTGTGTGTGTGTGTGTGGAGCCTGTGTCTGAAGACAGGCAGCATCCTTAGGGAGCAGAAACATGCTTTGCCTTCAGCTGTTGATCGTCGGCATTTGAAAGGTCATATCCTGCAGTGAGAGTGTGTGTGTGTGTGTTTAAAGGATGCCCTTGACAAGATGTGAAGATGTGTCTTTGTGTGTGTGTGTGTGTGTGTGTGTGTGTGTGTGTGTGTGTGTGTGTGTGTGTGTGTGTCTGTACGAAGGCCCTGGGCTTGTACATCAAACATGTTCGGATACGGTTAGGTTTTCACTCTGTAAGCAGGTTTGGACACTTGTTTTGGCTCCAGGATTTTGTCATATGGGGTGTTCTGTCTCTCGCTGCAAAGGACTGATGGCAGATGGTCAGCTCAGGTTGCAGGTGGGATCTCTGTCAGTGCTGGTTGAGAACTAGGAGAGCAGAGAGGGCCCTCGGCTATTGCCTATTCTTCTTCTAGATAGTGGCTGTTATATATATATGTGGACTGTCTCTCTCAATGTGTGTGTGTGTGTGTGTGTCTGTGTGTGTGTGTGTGTGTGTGTGTGTGTGTGTGTGTGTGTTTGTGTGTGTGTGTGTGTGTGTTTGTGTGTGTGTGTGTGTGTGTGTGTGTGTGTGTGTTTGTGCGTTTGTGTGTGTGTGTGTGTGTGTGTGTGTGTGTGCGCTTATGACACATGACTGTGCGCCAGTAATTATTAGTATTAGTATTTACCCGTAATACAAACATATGCCACCATTGCCATAGTTGATCGCTTCATTGCTCTGCTTATCCTTATCATAGTGACCTCACAAGGACACTGTATACCCACTAAGCTGTAATAGTAACCTTATGAGCACACTGTATACCCACTAAGCTGTAATAGTAACCTTATGAGCACACTGTATACCCACTAAGCTGTAGTAGTAACCTTATGAGCACACTGTATACCCACTAAGCTGTAATAGTAACCTTATGATCACACTGTATACCCACTAAGCTGTAATAGTAACCTTATGAGCACACTGTATACCCACTAAGCGTATCCTTATCATAGTGACCTCACAAGGACACTGTATACCCACTAAGCTTGCTCTCTCCATTGTTATCCTATATTAGTTTTGTATTCACCATGTACCCTCTTTTATGTTTCATGGAACCATGTATGCATCATGACCCCCTCCCCCCACCCCCACCACCCCCGTATTCTAGCCGGTACCCCCCTTTGGGTCGCCCCCTTTGAGCGTAGGTTCTGAGGTTCTCAAGGTTTCTTCCTGTTAAAGGGCAGTTCTTCCTTGCCCCAGTCGCCTTAGTGTGTGCTCTAGGGGGTTCAGGCTCTGGGCTCTGTAAAGCGTGTGTGTGTGTGTGTGTGTGTG
>NC_045157.1:1177136-1179636 GCF_900700415.2 Clupea harengus
AATTATCCCACGCGCGCCCAGTAAACGCACTTCCCAAATCCCCGACAATTCCATCTGCGTGCAGTTGCTTTGCTTTGCTCACATCCAGACAAAACACCAGGAGCCAAAAAAAAGAAAAAAGAAAAAAGAGAGAAACCCAAACAATGTTGAGCACTAATTGGTCCTCAACGAATTCACTGCAAAGACAATGAACAAGCATGTCTGTGATGTCTGTGATGTACTTGAAGCAAGGGAATGAATGGCGGCATTCTTGCACAAGAGCCAGAGAACTGGTTCAGGAGGTAGTGTCATTAGCCTGTGTGCCAGCGAGTGGGGGGGTTGAGCTCTAATCTCTAATCCAGCGAGTGGAGGGGTTGAGCTCTAATCTCTAATCCAGCGATCTGAGGGGGGGGGGGGGCTGGTGTCTAATCCAGCAATCTGAGGGGGGGCTGGTGTCTAATCCAGCGAGTGCAGTAACTGGTCCCTAATCTCTAATCCAGCGAGTGGAGGGGCTGGTGTCTAATCCAGCGAGTGGAGGGGCTGGTGTCTAATCCAGCGAGTGGAGGGGCTGGTGTCTAATCTCTAATCCAGCGAGTGGAGGGGCTGGTCTCTAATCTCTAATCCAGCGAGTGGGGGGGTTGAGCTCTAATCTCTAATCCAGCGAGTGGGGGGGTTGAGCTCTAATCCAGCGATCTGAGGGGGGGTTGGTCTCTAATCTCTAATCCAGCGAGTGGAGGGGCTGGTCTCTAATCTCTAATCCAGCGAGTGGAGGGGCTGGTCTCTAATCTCTAATCCAGCGAGTGGAGGAGCTGGTCAGTAATCCAGCGAGTGGAGGGGTTGGTGTCTAATCCAGCGAGTGGAGGGGTTGGTGTCTAATCTCTAATCAAGCGAGCGGAGGAGCTGGTCTCTAATCCAGCTCCTTGGGTTAATTCTCAGACATGGGGGGTA
Source organism: Clupea harengus (assembly GCF_900700415.2). Classification (NCBI taxonomy): domain Eukaryota; kingdom Metazoa; phylum Chordata; class Actinopteri; order Clupeiformes; family Clupeidae; genus Clupea; species Clupea harengus. The sequence continues at coordinate 1,178,064 of NC_045157.1, forward strand.
CTGTAGTGTGTGGGTCAGTATGTTGGCAAGCTCTCTTTTATGTGTGTGTGTGTGAGTGTGTGTGTGTGTGTGTGTGTGTGTGTGTGTGTGTGTGTGTGTGTGTGTGTGTGTCTGCATGCTGTTGTTACTATATTGGTGTACATATTTGTAACCATATATTTGTGTTACTGCTAATTTCAGGCTATGTGTTTGAGTAAATGTGAGTGGGAGTGTGTGTGTGTGTTTATATGGGCGTCTAGTTTACAGTGCAGGTCATTAGAGGCAGGCTGGGTCATTCCACCTCACACACACACACACACACACACACACACACACACATACACACACACACACACACACACACACACACAGGCTGGGTCATTCCACCTCACTACCCACAGATGAGGAGAACGAGCCGAGCTGCTCGCTTGGCATCAGACTGGCCAGTGTCAACTGAACCAGAAACGCACGCACACACACACACACACACACACTCTCTCTCACACCACCCTCAAACACACGTCCACATTCACTCCTTCTCCCTCATTCTATCCCATCTCTCACTGGAAAGATTGCTGGCCAAGCCTGGATTCCCCTCACCAGGCAGTGTGTGTGTGTGTGTGTGTGTGTGTGTGTGTGTGTGTGTGTGTGTGTGTGTGTGTTCACTGGGCAGTGAATGCTGCATGTGGCCTGGCAGCACCAGCTCTGCTAATCTCCAGACTCACACCAGTCGCTACATCTTGGCTGCTCAAATAGTATCCATTTTCAGTTGTTGTTTTCCTCCCCTGTCTGTCAGTAATTAGTGTGTGTCTGTGTGTCTGTGTGGGTGTGTGTGTGTTTTGTGTCTACGTGCAGAGGAGACGTTACATTTGCAGTAAGAAGTGTGCTTCGTTGTGTGTGTGTGTGTGTGTATGTGTGTGTGAGTGTGTGTGTGTGTGTGTGTGTGTGTGTGTGTGTGTTTTTCCTCTTCTTTCTTCCTCAGTTGTCATTGTGGGGCTGTGATACACACAGAGTAAACAAGACGAAGGAGTACTGCGAGCAGATAGTACCATGTGAGAGCCCAAGTTCCTTTGGTACTATCAGTGTGTGTGTATCTGTGTGTTTGTGTGTGTGTGTCTGTGTCTGTGTATCTGTGTGTTTGTGTGTGTCTGTGTCTGTGTCTGTGTTCCTTGGCCGTCGTTTCATGTTGTTTGTTGTGTGTGCGATTCACAGAGCTTAAGGAAGTGAAAGACACAGAAGCCTGTCAAATCATCTGACAGTGGTGTCTGTGTTGAGGTGTTTTGGCTCTCCACCGTCTGCCAACCCAGTTCCCTATCAATTAGCCTCCATCACATGGGGGTGCTAACAGCGCAGGGGCCCCTGTGCTCACGCTTCCTATAAATACATCAGATAAGAGCAAACACACAGGTTTGATTTCTTTTTTTTTGGTTCTTGACACAGGTACCTGGCAGTATGCAGGCATGAGGGGGAACCAAGAACACACACACACCTGACTCTTACACACACATATGCACGCACACACACACACACACACACACACTCACACACACATTGTTTGCACACACACACACATTCACAAATGCACACACAAATG
>NC_045157.1:1182136-1189636 GCF_900700415.2 Clupea harengus
GTGTGTGTGTGTTTGTGTGTGTGTTTCTGTGTGTGTGTGTGTGTGTGTGTGTGTGTGTGTGTGCTCTATGGCATTCTTGCACACACTGAGCTCTGCAGATGTTCCTCACCTGGAATAAGAGCAGAGGTGTTACACCATCACCTCTGCAACCACCTGCCTCACACACACACTCCTACGATAACACACAGATTGGGTGTGAAGCCTGGTGTGGGAGCCCCTGTAAGGTACAGGGTTGTTGGTGTGTGATGTGAAGGTGCTGTCTGTCAGCCAGCAGCGAGACCGAAACATCACGCCTTAAGAAGGGGAGCATATCATAGTATATCTGTCATTTTTTTATCGATGCACTGAAGCAGGAGACGAGAGGTGGACTATGATATTGTTGCTATATCAGCACCAAGCAGGTGATCCTAGGCATGTGATGTGAGAGTCTAGTTTTCATATGACAGGTAGCAGTCATATTGTTCTTGTGGCAAGTGGTTGTGTTGTAGGGCATTAGCCCATGTGGAAGAGCCAACTGATCACGACACCCAAGGACATATTTACCTCCAACCAGCACCAGTAACCCAAGAGGCATTCAGGATGGTTATACCAACCAGCACCAGTAAGACAAAAGGCATTCAGGATGGTTATACCAAGAAGCACCAGTAGGACAAAAGGCATTCAGGATGGTTCTACCAAGAAGCACCAGTAACCCAAAAGGCATTCAGGATGGTTTTACCAAGAAGCGAGAGATGTGGCTCCATCCAATTAACAATCTTGTATTAACAAAAAATAGCAAAAGAATACAAAAAGGTACCACACAATCCGCACATAAATTAGGGAGGGCCAGGGGCAGTATTCAGAGCTGAGGCTTACTGCTGGAGAGGCTGTAATGGATCCAGACCAGTGATGACATGCATACATACAGGGGCGTCCCTCTCTACCTTCAAGAAGCTTTTGAAGACCCAACTCTTCAGAGAGCACCTCCCTTCCTAACTGGCACCTGACTAGCGCTTAACTTGCACTTACAGCAGTTACATTCCTGCACTTCTTTTTCCTTTTTTTCTAGGTCGTTGTTTTCTAATTCTCATGTAAAGTAGTATTTATTGTTACACCATGCTTTTTTATTGCTCTTAGCTTGACTGTTCTCTCCCTTGTACGTCGCTTTGGACAAACGCGTCTGCTAAATGACTGAATGTAAATGTACTGTAAATGTAGATAAAAGGGGATACCACGGCCTGAAGGATCTGATCGCAAACAAACCAAAACCAACCAAACGAACAAACGTATACACCTAAACTGCCGTTGACCGAATGCAGAAGTGCTACAAGTGGGCGACAGTGGTACAGGAGGTAGATAAGTCGTTTAATAATCAGAAGGTTGCTAGTTCGATTCCCTGTCGAAGTGTCTTTGGGCACCTAAACTGCCGTTGACCGAATGCAGAAGTGCTCAACGCTGGAGAGCAGCAGCTATAGAGAAAGGTGGTGTGAGACTAATTATAACTACAACACTTAAACTAACTACAAATAACTACTAACTACGAATAACTACTAACACATAAACACTAATGAGTTGCAAAGCAGCAGTGTTCTTGCAGTGTGTACACAGGAAACAGGGGTGCCCTTGGCATCAGGTGTAAACCTACACAACAGCTACCTGCCTTCATATAGAATTCCCACACATGATGATTGGCTGGTGATGGCTAAGTGATTCAAAAAACAGAGCAATACAAACCCGTTAGACCAGACAGGATTACAATACATATGCATTCAGCTACAGTCTGTATGACACGTGTGCAGTATAGACTGTAATAATAATATTAAACGTTATTTGTATAGCACCTTTCATAATGCATGCTGCACCGAACACAAACACGTGCACACACACACACACACACACACAGTCGGTCACAGACACAGACACAGACACAGACACAGACACACACACACACACACACACACACACACACACACACACACACACACACACACACACACACGCTGGGTTGCATTTAGTCTGAAGTTTCTACTAAGTTTCTCTAGTAGCAGAAGCTCCTGTGGATGGGCCTGAGCAAAAAAGAATGACTGAAGAGAAGCGAAATGGTCTGTGAAACATTGGGTTTGGGGGAGAATCAATGGCTCCACCATGCTGGGGGACTTTCAATAGGAACCTTGAGAGGAGATAAAAGCGACCTGGTCCTCCCTCGAAGGGCTGCACTTGGCTGTAAGAGTTGGTCCTGAGCCCATTATGAAGACAAGTCAAATACACTCCGGGGGTCATTTTACTTTGACTTGTAAATTTGGCTGGCGTGATACCCCTCTTAGAATATGAGCCCCGGCTTCTGTAAGAACGTGCCCCCGAGATGCCTCTCTGTCTCACACACATGACCTTAAGCTTGCCAGCTTTTCCCCTCAGTCTTGCCACACAAGGAAAGCTTGCGCCATTTTCTTCCTTTCGATTTGGTTACATTTTATTTATTTTTTGTATTTTTCCCCACAAAATACTGGCCTCTGCTCCCACTCTCCATGTGTGTGTGTGTGTGTGTGTGTGTGTGTGTGTGTGTGTGTGTGTGTGTTTGTGTGTGTGTGTGTGTGTGTGTGTGGTGTGTGTGTGGTGTGTGTTTGTGTGTGTGTGGTGTGTGTGTTTGTGTGTGTGTGTGGTGTGTGTGTGTGGTGTGTGTGTGTGTGTGTGTGTGTGTGTGTTTGTGTGTGTGTGTGGTGTGTGTGTGTGGTGTGTGTGTGTGTGTGTGTGTGTGGTGTGTGTGTGGTGTGTGTGTGTGGTGTGTGTGGTGTGTGAATGCGATGGCATGTGAGTCACTGTGGTCACTTCTTTCCGGGTGGGGCTACAGGTGATTAGCTTAAAACAAAAGAAAAAAGGCCTGAGAAAGCTTTCCGGAGTACCCCCAAAACGATCCTAATCCATCCATACAAAGGAACAACTTCTGCTGCAGCAACTCTATCTATACATCACACAGCCTCTATAACATCACACTCTATCTATACTATCTCCACTTTCTCTTTCCCCGCACCGCTTCCCCATCAGTGCAATGAAAGGGATAGCCCCACCCCCTACTGACGGACCGACAGCTGGAGCAGGTGCCAGTAATTAGTTTACGAAAGAAATAAACGAAATATATGAATGTATGTGTACTAGTGTATATACAGTACATGTAAGTAACACTGTGGAAATCGATTTAAAAAGCATTAATGTGACACTGTTGACAGTTCTTCTGATACTCATTTGAGCACAGATGAGTGCCACAGGGTACTCAAACACAACTCTGATATCCGGATGTGCAAACACAACAGGCCACCATCTTTTCCTGTCAATCTGAATGTTTGAAGGTGGACTGCGTGGGAATGAAGATGTTTACATGACGTTCACACGGGTGGCTGTGCCTGTCCTAATGTGACATGGGCGTTGACACGGTGGCTGTACCTGTCCTAATGTGACATGGGCGTGGATGTCTTGATGACGTGTGTGGACTCTGAGCTCTGTGCTCGTTTGATGTGGGCTGAGATGGTCTCCCAATTGTGCGCACATCTCTTGCTGATGCTAATCATGACGTATATTAGCATCAGGCCCCTGCGAGACCGCTTAACAATTCATGTAAAATATGGTAATGGGGAATAAATGAAAAAAGGACGATTTATGCAAATGGATAGAGAACACAAAATGCAAATGGCCTCCGTTGAAGGGTGATGTGTTGACTTGCAATGAGAGGTGTGTGTTGACTTGGAGGTCGTGTGAGTGTGTGTGTGTGTGTGTGTGGTGAGGGGGTCTGTGTGAGTGTGTGTGTGTGTGTGTGTGTGTGTGTGTGTGTGTGTGTGTGGTGAGGGGGTGCAATTAAAGGAACATTTAGTGGTAATGACAGCTCAAGAGACAAGGTTGAAACTGGCCTCTCATCTTTGTCCCACTCCACCCTCCCCCCACCCACATACACACACACACACACACACAGCCCCCCCAGCACACACCTTCGACACCTCTCTCACCACGAAGTAGCACCAAATGAATTTAAAATGGGAACTTGAAGCCTTAGCGATTACAAATTTAACATGTTCTGTAATCTTGAAATACTAGGTGTGCCGAGGGAAGGTGCCGGGCCAGAATGCTGATGTGAGACGGCCGATGCCACGGCACAGCCAGAGGTCAGCCAGAGGTCACTGCTCAAATCAAATAAAAAAACAGTTTTTTCTTCCTCTTCTTTCTTCCTCTTCCTCGTGAAAACAGGCACCCAGACTTAACAGAATTCGAACTCAAGCAGCTGTAAAGGACCAGAGCTCATTGTTGTTGTTTTGTCCACCGAAAAAGTGTCGGTTTATTAACTGTCTTAGGATCTTTATTGTCTCTCGCTCAGAAAGTGCTACCCAATTTCATGCTGCAGTAATGGGAGGTTATGGGGCTCTTGTAAATAAAATGATCCCAAAACAAACAAACAAACAGACAGACAGAGAGAAATACCACATGGTTTTGTTTCCTCTGTGGCATTTCGAAGCGCTTAACTCTGGTGGCTCACAATGTTATTGTTCCTCCAAAGGTTCAGTATCTGAGAAAAGTACCGAACGGAGTTGACAGGGTGTGTGTATTATTAATAATGAATGCATATTTATAAAGGCTATATCTGCTATGACACTCTACTCCACACACATACTCATGCAGACCACAATATTGGGAGGCTTTATTCGCCCGTCTGGCAGATACTGCAGTCTTCCAGGAACTGCCAGATCAATTATGTCAGTTTAAACACGAATGTGCTTCCTGAGCAGAAATGAACTGCCCACAGTGGTTCAAATCACCGTACATTAAAAATCAAAGCAGTATTTTGTATGGCTTGCAATTGCTTATGTACCCAAAGACAATAGGAATAGTTGATATTGCTAAAACTGTGATCTAGACAGGCCATTGCACAAAGCATGTACCTCTACCAACAGCAGATCAAATGTAACCAATAGTTACCAATGCAAAATATTAGCTGAAATGTTTATTGAGAAGGTTGCATTGGTGAATGTTATGAGCTTCAGAGCAAGCGTTTGTGTTTGTTTGTTTGTTTGTTTGTTTGTTCAGCGTTGTTCTATACCACTTACTAGTAGACTGTTTCTGTACTTTACTTGAATCTAATACCTCTAATACACTATAAGAGGATCCCTAAAATGTTATGGCTGTTGTAATGTCATTTAGTATCCAAATTTATGAATGTACACACATGATTACACACGTGAAATATAGCACTGTAGTGTATCAGTATAGATTTATTAACCAAAGCAAATGTTTATTTACGACATCTAATTAATAACAGAATATATATATATATACATATATACCTTAGGTTATAGAAGCTTTCTCATAATACAACATTTATTGTGTAGATATGAAGATTTATGGAGAACTATGGGTAGCACTTTTTTACATTTATCAGTGCTTCATAAAGCAGGAATCAACATTCATACAAACTTTATTTAAATATTTGAATGAGTGCTTGAGCGACCCTGCATTCCGTTCTGTTTAATGAAATGCATGTGGATGTCACCTCCATATAGACTTCAGACCCATTATAGATCTCAGAAATATGTCTGTTGCTAATCCGCCGCTCTGTCTGTTGCTAACCCTCTGCTCTGTCTGTTGCTAACCGTCCGCTCTGTCTGTTGCTAACCCTCCGCTCTGTCTGTTGTCTGTTGCTAACCCTCCGCTCTGTCTGTTGTCTGTTGCTAACCCTCTCCTCTGTCTGTTGCTAACCCTCTCCTCTGTCTGTTGCTAACACCCTGCTCTGTCTGTTGTCTGTTGCTAACCATCTCTGTCTGTTGCTAACCCTCTCCTCTGTCTATTGCTAACCCTCTCCTCTGTCTGTTGTCTGTTGCTAACCATCTCTGTCTGTTGCTAACCCTCTCCTCTGTCTGTTACTAACCCTCTCCTCTGTCTGTTGCTAACACCCTGCTCTGTCTGTTGTCTGTTGCTAACCATCTCTGTCTGTTGCTAACCCTCTCCTCTGTCTATTGCTAACCCTCTCCTCTGTCTGTTGTCTGTTGCTAACCATCTCTGTCTGTTGCTAACCCTCTCCTCTGTCTGTTACTAACCCTCTCCTCTGTCTGTTGTCTGTTGCTAACCCTCTCCTCTGTCTGTTGCTAACCCTCTCCTCTGTCTGTTGCTAACACCCTGCTCTGTCTGTTGTCTGTTGCTAACCATCTCCTCTGTCTGTTGCTAACCCTCTCCTCTGTCTGTTGTCTGTTGCTAACCATCTCTGTCTGTTGCTAATCCTCTCCTCTGTCTGTTACTAATCCTCTCCTCTGTCTGTTGCCAACAGTGAAAAGGTGCGCATAACCTAACCATAGTTAGCTTTACTGATCGGGGATCACAAGTGTTCTCACAGCAACCACACAGTTACCTTCAGTGAACACACCCACACACACACACATACACACACACACACACGCACACACACACACATACACACACACACACAGTTGTGCTTTACAGTGGGATAATGGCATTGATGTGCTGGTATAAGGCAATGGCCTTACCACCTCTTACCTAAGACCACAGTGATGTTGTCTTATAAACCGTAATGAATTACTTATGAACCTTTATTCATGCACTCACAGAAGCAATGCATGATGGGTATTTGATTGGAGTAATGTGCTACCACACTTTTTGTTTCCTTTGTTCCTGAAACGTCTCTAAGAGACAGAATGCATGTTATTGCTTTTCTTCACAGACATCATAAATTATTACCCTTTGGTAAATTTCACACTGCTACATACAGAGGAATTTTCCCTGGCTCGGCCTGGGAAGAAACACCCTGCAAAGAATGGCTTTATGTGAATTATTCACTTGAGCGGCACAATAAGATGGGGGCTAAAACATTGTGCATTGAGATGAATGCTCATTCAACATCGGAGCAAGTAGGTCTGTGGTTTTTTTTTTGTGCGCTTTTTTTCTTCCCTTACTGGCTAGATAGTATCATTCATAGATGGAGTGCATTGAAAAACACGGAGACGTACACATGCATGTAGATGGAGTTTTGATTGATGGCTGCGGTTGACGTGTTCTGGTGGTATGATTAACACGGGAAGGGTGAGGCAGCACTGGTCTCTAGGGATGTGTATCTCCACACACACACAGACACACACACACACACACACAGACGCGCGCGCGCCTTCACGTCAGCAGCGGACTAGAGAGTGAGATTATTTTGATCTTGTGGCGGCTGACGTCACAGCGGCGTGCTCCAGCGCATGTTTAATTAATGGGGTTTACACAGCAACAGAGAGAGCAGACAGGCAGAAGCAGGAGCACGCCTGGTGCTGCTGTTTTTTTTCTTCTTTTTCTTATGCATGGCTTGTCGCAGCTCTATCTTCTCTCATCATTACGATGCCTGCAGATGAACAAACCTCCCGGCCAGCTCCCGGTGGACCCACCCCGGCACAAGCCACTCTCTCTCTCTCTCTCTCTCTCTCTCCCTCTCTCTCTCTCTCTCTCTCTCTCTCTCTCTCTCTCTCTCTCCCTCTCTCCCTCCCTCCCTCT
>NC_045157.1:1199636-1202136 GCF_900700415.2 Clupea harengus
CTCTCTCTTTCTCCCTCCTCCCTCCTTCCCTCTCCCTCTCTCTTTCTCTCCCTCTCCTTCTCCCTCTCCCTCTCTCTCTCTCTCTCTCTCTCTCTCCTTCTCCCTCTCCCTCTCTCTCTTTTTGGTGGGCATGAGATGAGTGAGCCCACCAGCTTGGAAAATGACATATGAGGGGGAGGGCCGTGTTTGGGCACCATTCAAAAGAGGCAGATTTACTCTTATTTGATTGCCTTTCAATAGCTGATGGCTTTGGGCACAGATGAGCGGCTTCACCCGCGGCTTCACCCGCCCATGGTCCGATGAGCGGGCTTGAATCGCCGCGGCCCACAATCCCTTTTGCAGCAAACAATTCTCAGGGCCCTCTTCCATCAACTGGGGGCAGACGAGGCAAAACACACACACACACACACACACACACACACACACACACACAAACACACACACACACACACAGACTGAGAGAGGGATGAATGAGTAGTGCAATATTTCTGAAGCGGCTGTTAAAAAGGAGAAGAAGCACGGATCAATAGAGAGAGACGGCGGCTCCAGAGCTCCAGACACACACACACACACACACACACACACACACACACACACACACACGAGCGCTGCGGCCCATTTGACGCCACTCAACATGGAGACTATAGCTTGGATATTGAGACGCAGGACAGTGATACTTTACCTTCAGACAGAACAGCCATCCCAGCTAAAAATCCAGCCGAGCCATGCTGTAATTCAACTGCTCATATCAACCCCACGTGAAAACGACGCGTGATATTAGCAATGCTTGGTGCGCATTTGCACATGTCTTCCTGCGAATATGGAACTGACATTTACATTTATTTATCTGACCGATGCTCATCAGAATTTTACAGTACTATGAACATGTACAGTACATTTAATATATTTATATTATTTAATATATTATTAAATATATTTACATATGCTCCCTGTGTATATATTTATATATGCTCCCTGTGTATTTGGCCTTGTTTTTTTTAAAGTACCTTGCTCTACCAGTTGAGCTGTAGAGGATCTAGCATAGCAAAAGCAAATATGTATGGGAGCATAGACAAGGACATTGACCTTTGACATTGAAAGGTGACTTTCTGGAGCTTGTACTGTGATTGTTAGTCTCTCCACAAGACAGAACTTCTGTAGTACACGTGCCGCACTCATTTATTTCTCGACTGATCTCTAAATTACTCACTTTATGTGAGACTGCATGCCTAGGGGGTACTTGAAAGAGACCGACGACAGGCTGTTAATTATCCCATTAAGTGTCAGTCTTTTTTTTTCTCACTCAATCTTATTTCATCTTTCTTTAGAAAGAAAGAAAGAAAGAAGAAAGAAAAAAAAACACACACAAATCACTTGAATAATGGACCCTGTGATATTTGCATGCGGTATGTACTTATCCCTGTGTTGGAGTGCCACTGTCAGTTTTCATAGTAATGCACACACACACACACACACACACACACACACACACACACACACACACACACACACACACACATCTCACCCATGCAGAGTGATTCATGCAGAGCTCTGTCTCACTCGCCTCTGCTCTTTAGTGGGGGTACTCCAGCAATCAATCATGGCAGGGTAGTCATCCACAGATCCTTCACTTGTCCATCGTCGGGAGCAGTCAATATCCGGTTTGAAATGGGGGGAGGTTAAGCATCTGATTGTTCTTCAGGCGACCTTTCCTCTTGATGAGAATCAGCTTGCTTTGCAGCATTTGAGACGACGGGAGTCACCAGACGACGCCGCGCCGCGCCGCCTTGCCACAAGACCAGAATGTTTGATGATCAATAAGGCGATTAGTAGATCAGACGACGCAATTACCACCGGCACTCAATCAATGTGTGGCACTTTAATGTGGCCCCCAGTCTCTGGCATCAGTGCTACTGTGACAGCAATTGCTTACTCTGCCTGTGGAAGCGGTGGGTTATTTGAGAGTGTGCTGCTATGTTTAATTACATTACTAATTATGCACGGTATCATAATGGATGATGGCCCGGGCAAAATTTTCACATGAAATGGCTCCTCTCTCCACACACGTATTTCCTCATGAATTCCTAACGAAGTCGGTAAACGATTACGAGAAGGAAAGCTATTATCAAATCAGCTAATGCCTTTTTGCGTCGTCATGCTAATGCGTCGCCATGCTAATGCAAAAAATGTGATCATTCCACACAAATGCCTTCGTCTGTTTGCAGGTTTCATTTTGGCAGCTGTGAACGCTTTAAGTCTCACATATTTCTGGGCGCAGGGGTATCTTCTAAACTAGCACCAGGTCCCCCTTTGAAATGATGCAGTGCTGTGAGAGTCAGGATGACTCTTCTCTTTCCCCCGTGTTTGGCTTGTCATTTGTCTTTGTTTTCTTTTTGCGAAGCCCAAAGAAAAAGATCTATTACATGGAACAAAAGAGTGTTTATTTTCCCTTCGGCCCGATGATCTTACGCTGAGGCACTCATTAGTGATTCTTCTGCAA
>NC_045157.1:1214636-1217136 GCF_900700415.2 Clupea harengus
GTCATTGCGAGCGTAATTGGAGGTATTGTAGTTGCCCCCCTCTGGAGTGAATAACCCTCTTTTACGTAATGCACGGAGATGATTGGAGATGGCATGGGCATAATCACATAGTAGCTTCTATTTTTATCCCCGCAGCCATTTTGTTTTTGCCAGAGCAATTCACTGGACTACGAATGTAATGCGGTCTGTTTATAGAAAAGGACAGAGGAGATTCTATTTCTCGTAGAAGATAAGGCCATTTAGTGTGAACAGCAAGATGCTACACATCTTTTACCAGTCTGTTTTGGCAAGTGTAATATTCTTTATGGATATCTATATCTTCTGGGGCACCAGCATTGGAGCCAGCAGCACTAACAAGCTGAATAAAGCAACAAGCTGAGTGAATGTGAGTGTGTACGTGTATGTGTGTGTGTGTGTGTGTGTGTGTGTGTGTGTGTGTGTGTGTGTGTGTGTGTGTGTGTGTGTGTGTGTGTGTGTGTGTGTGTGTGTGTGTGTGTGTGTGTGTGTGTGTGTGTGTGTGTGTGTGTGTGTGTGTGTCTGACTCTGCGCTGGAGAATTCTCTGGAGCCCATCGAGGTGGTTGTGGGTGCTGCACACATTGTTAAACATCATGGATAACACCTCACACGAGAAACACTAGTAGGAGTGCTCTGGAAGAGGCTTCTGCAGCTCCGCTCTGATAACGAACGCTACAGGAAGTCCTTCCTGCCAGCTGCCATTGCCCTGTGCAGTGACTGTCCAATCGTCCTGTGCAGTGACTGGCGTCACCATGAGTGTGTGTGTGTGTGTGTGTGTGTGTGTGTGTGTGTCCAGTTGTCCTGTGCACTGACTGTCCAGTCGTCCTGTGCAGTGACTGTCAGGAGAGGAGACTGCTTCTCTAACTAACTGTCCAGTCTACATTCAAATGTTCACAGTATAGTCTAATTAGCTTTGCGTTTAGTCTCATCCATTCTGTTTATTTCATATTTGATCTAGTATTTTATTGATCATATTTATCATATTGTCACCTTCTTAAAATAATTCTCTAAGTCATTTTTTGACGAAAATGATTAAACCTATATCATCTCCTCATGATGCTGGCCACCTCTGGTAAAATTGCCTACATCCTCAGTTGAACAGATCATGTGATTCTACCCCTGTAGTATAGTGGCCTATATCAAGAGTGTGACTTAGGCAGTTTTATTTTGCCTGAGTCAAAAGACAATATGACTTAGGCAATTTGACAAGCTTTTCAAGATGACTAAGACAATTTTACATGCTTTTATTGTTGACAGAGTTGAAGGTTTGAAATTGCTTAAGTCACAAAGGCATGTTCAAAAATGTGCCTACGTCATTTATTCCTCTTGTGTTACATAATTGACATACATTGTTATTAGTATGTCAAAAGTCATCTTTGGTCATAACCTTTTTGAGTGAAATTATCAATAAATATCATATATTCAATTTTTGGTTAAGTTTTCTGAAAAACCTGAACAAAATAGGAAGGTGACTATAAATTATAAACTGGATTATTAGCTTCTCCTTTTTTGTGCTTTTTGTGAAGTGCTGCTGTGCAAGAGTGCAATTTCCTTTTGGGGAAGAATAAAGTACTGCTTCTCTCTATCTCGCCCTCTCTCTTTATCCATCTATCTAGCTACCTGTACAGACTGATTTGGTCATTTGTACCTTGTGAATTCCATGAGGCAACAGGGACATAGGAAAAGTTGCTGTTCGTGTCAGTGCGTGTGTGTTGTTCGTGTCAGTGCGTGTGTGTTGTTTGTGTCAGTACGTGTGTGCTGTTTGTGTCAGTACGTGTGTGTGTGCTATTTGTGTCAGTACGTGTGTGCTGTTTGTGTTAGTGTGTGTGTGTTGTTTGTGTCAGTACGTGTGTGCTGTTTGTGTCAGTACGTGTGTGTGTGCTATTTGTGTCAGTACGTCTGTGCTGTTTGTGTTAGTGTGTGTGTGCTGTTTGTGTCAGTACGTGTGTGTGTGCTATTTGTGTCAGTATGTCTGTGCTGTTTGTGTTAGTGTGTGTGTGCTGTTTGTGTCAGTATGTGTGTGCTGTTTGTGTCAGTGCGTGTGTGCTGTTTGTGTTAGTGTGTGTGGTGTTTGTGTTAGTGTGTGTGTGCTGTTTGTGTCAGTATGTGTGTGTGTGCTGTTTGTGTCAGTACGTGTGTGTTGTTTGTGTTAGTGTGTGTGCTGTTTGTGTCAGTATGTGTGTGCTGTTTGTGTCAGTATGTGTGTGCTGTTTGTGTCAGTGCGTGTGTGCTGTTTGTGTTAGTGTGTGTGTTGTTTGTGTTACTGTGTGTGGTGTTTGTGTCAGTACGTGTGCGCTGTTTATGTCAGTACGTGTGTGGTGTTTGTGTCAGTACGTGTGTTCTGTTTGTGTTAGTGTGTGTGTGCTGTTTGTGTTAGTGTGTTTGTGTCAGTACGTGTGTTCTGTTTGTGTTAGTGTGTATGTGCTGTTTGTGTTAGTGTGTGTGTGCTGTTTGTGTTAGTATGTGTGTGCTGATGGCATCACC
>NC_045157.1:1244636-1247136 GCF_900700415.2 Clupea harengus
GTCTTTGAATGGTTCGCCTTTGTCAGGGCAAAGCAGGAGCTCACCTCCACATTCATATGTGTTGGCGTGATGTGCAGTAAGAGGCTGATGGTTGAGTGTGTGTGTGTGTGTGTGTGTCTGCGTTTGTGTGTATGTGTGTGTGTGTGTGTGTGTGTCTACATGTGTGTGTGTGTGTGTGTGTGTGTGTGTGTGTGCGCACTAAAAGGCTGATGGTTGAGTGTGGGTGTTTTGTGCTGTTTCAAGAGCTTCCTGCTCTCACAGCTGTCAAACTTCTGACTGAACTAACCCTGCTAAAGTGACAAAGAGAGCAAGCCAAGGCATAGGAAGGGGATGAGACACAAAGAGTGATTGATGGCTTGGTTCTAAATGGGTTTCAAAAATGGCTTTCTGTTGTCTTGAAAACAAGGTACTGCAGTTTTAATCATTCAGTATCACACAGACAGGATAAAACCTCATTTATTTTTGGAGGTCTAGGTGTTTACAAGAAAAAAAACGCATTCTTGTCTTGTTTATTGTTGTCTTGTTTACCATAAGATTAGTTACCATGGATGCATTCATAATACTGCTTTCCATCATAGCACCATTTGCGAGGTACTTATGGGTTATCCTGCAAGGTACACAACTGACAGAGAGACACACACAAAGAGAGAGAGAGAGAGAGAGAGAGAGAGAAAGAGAGTGAAAGAGAGATAGAGAGAGACAGACAGAGAGTGAGAGAAAGAGAGTGCAAGAGAGATAGAGAGAGAGAGACAGAGAGTGAGAGAGAGAGTGAGAGAGAGTGAGAAAGAGAGAGAGAGCGAGAAAGAGAGAGAGCGAGAGAGAGAGGGAGAGAGAGAGAGGGAGAGAGAGAGAGCGAGAGAGCGAGAGATAGGGAAAGAGAGAGCGAGAGAGAGATAGGGAGAGAGAGGGAGAGAGAGAAAGCGAAAGAGAGAGAGAGGAAGAGAAAGAGTGCGAGAGAAAGATAGGGACGGTCTGTGGAGGTAGAGGGTGTGATTGCAGTGAGGTTAAAAAGACATAGATTATGCTAATACCCCCCTGCTCTGGTGGGGCGGGGTCACGCCTGAAGACGAAAACAAAGAGGGAAAGCACCAAGGTCATTTGGGTCATGACGGCTTTAATCTGACAGCTCAGCCGCGGCTCGTGTCTATAGATAGCTCCGCTCAGGGGGCAGCTCTGATGGCTTGGCACCGGTCAGAAGACATGTGTGTGTGTCTCTGTGTGTGTGTGTGTGTGTGTGTGTGTGTGTGTGTGTGTGTGTGTGTGTGTGTGTGTGTGTGTGTGTGTGTGTGTGTGCCACTCCTGGGGGTGGATGGAGGTGCAGAGCCACTCGGAGAGCAAAGCCGTCACAGAGAGGCAGGCAGTGAGGGCAGTCATGCAGGCAGTCATGCAGGCAGGCAGGCAGGCAGTCATGCAGGCAGGCAGTGAGGGCAATCATGCAGGCAGGCAGGCAGGCAGGCAGGCAGGCAGGCAGGCAGGCAGGCAGTCATGCAGGCAGGCAGGCAGGCAGGCAGGCAGGCAGGCAGGCAGGCAGGCAGGCAGGCAGGCAGGCAGGCAGGCAGGCAGGCAGGCAGGCAGGCAGGCAGGCAGTGAGGGCAGGCAGGCAGGCAGGCAGTGAGGGCAGGCAGCGGGGCCGGGCCTGGCTGGGCTGTGCTTCGCCTCTGTTCTGTTCTGTTCTGCTGGGCTGGACTGTGCCAGGTGCTCGCATCTAGTGGAGAGGCTTTGGATGCAGCCAGGAGTGTGTGTGTGTGTGTGTGTGTGTGTGTGTGTGTGTGTGTGTGTGTGTGTGTGTGTGTGTGTGTGCCAGGGCTCTGATGGTTGTGTGTGTGTGTGTGTGTGTGTGTGTGTGTGTGTGTGTGTGTGCCAGGGCTCTGTGTTCCAGAGAGGAAATGTGCAAAGCTGAGCGAGGCCAGAAACACATCAGCACGTGTGGGGGGGGCAGGGAGCTACTGGAGAACAGGCATATCTGCTGAGCACATCTGTCTACATGAGCGCATGTGTGTGTGTGTGTGTGTGTGTGTGTGTGTGTGTGTGTGTGTGTGTGTGTGTTTGAGAGAGAGAGAGAGAGTGTGTTTGTGTAACATGCGTTTGTATGTTGATTTTTCTGAAATGACCATGTAAATTGCAAACGTTTGAGGGAGAGAATCTTTTGGTTAACTGCTCTATAAAGCATGAAAAAATACAAGTGCATGTTATAAAGTTGTGTGAAAGGCATTGATCAAGTCATACAATTCATGGCGTGAAACAGGAGGATGTCTGTGTATGTAACGGTGGCTGGTTTTTATCTGTGTATGCATTTGTTTGTTTATGTGTGTGTGTCAGTGTGTGCGTGAGTGATTGTGTGTGTGTGTGTGTGTGTGTGTGTGTGTCAGTGTGTGCGTGAGTGATTGTGTATGTGTGTGTGTGTCTGTGCCAGTGTGTGTGTGTGTGTTTGTGTGTGTGTGTCAGTGATTGTGTATGTGTGTGTGTATGTGTGTGTGTGTGCGCATGTGTGTCAGTGTGA
>NC_045157.1:1257136-1260058 GCF_900700415.2 Clupea harengus
TAGATTAATTCAGTTCTCAGCAGGAGAAAGACGTATGTTTTGCGCTGTTGTCCTGACAAATGTGTTTTGCATGTTTTACAGTAAACATCAATTAATACAAATATTTGGATCAAGACAAACCCAACTCTCAATCTTTGAGGGTGTTACATATTTGGTACATACATTTTTACATACTAACATCTCTGATGTTACCAGCCTGCTCACAGTAGTATGTGCTTATTGGCCTCGTGTGAATGAAAGCAGCATCTCCCTCAGGTGCAGTGGCAGTGCACATGTCAGTCACCATCACAACATAGAGGAGGCCAGTCATTTCTGTCACGTCATCTTCTGGCGTGGTCCCGCAAATGGCCTGATGTACTGACTAGCACTGACAGGCCTTTTTTTTGTGCTGATTCATGGTTAAGACAAAAACTGCCAGTTTAGGAATAGCCTGAAGTGCTATGGATTGTACACAGCCTCAGTGAGGCACGGCTCCAGAAGGCTGACACGCTACGCTATGCACAGGCTCTTAAGGCTCCTCAGTGAGACTACGCTACGCTACGCTCAGGCTCTTAAGGCTCCTCAATGAGACTACGCTACGCTACGCACAGGCTCCTCAATGAGACTACGCTACGCTACGCACAGGCTCCTCAATGAGACTACGCTACGCTACGCACAGGCTTCTCACTGAGACTACGCTACGCTACACTCAGGCTCCGAAGGCTCCTCAATGAGTGAGCAAACAGACTAGCTCTGGCACAGTAGATATGACCAATCAGATAAGGCTCTGTAAGAACACAGGTGTCCAGATGAGCAATGGATTCCAGGACATCAGTGGCTGCTAGCCTTCATCTTGAAACCCACACACACACACAACACACACACACACACACACACACACACACACACACACACACACACACACACACACAGTCACACTGTCACACTCACCTTGAAACCCGCACTCACAGTCCCAACATCTCTGAATGCAAAGAGCTGGATTTGATCTCACACAGCAACAGACATATTTAAGACATTCGTGTTCCCGAATCCTGACATTGCTGCTAGTGTTTACGTAAGTACTCAATGGTTTCACATGTTTTCTACGCATTGAAACCATCCATGTGTTCTGGATCCCAGCAATCGATGGGTTGGCAGGCAGTGGTTTCCACAGAGCATCGGGTCTTGGCCCGCGCCGTGCGCCGGAAGCCATCGCTCTCCTCTCCGACACCTGAGTCGGCTTCATTATCGAGACGTTTCCGGGGGTTGTTATGGGTAATAAAAAAACGGGGTCCCTTCATCACACGGGTTGATTGATTTTCAATTAATTCATCATCCACCTCTCCAAGCGCTCGGCGCAGTCATTAAGAGGAAGGTATGTCTTATTTACTTTTGACGCCAGACGTCTAATTAATTCAACTAGCCGGAGATGGGATTTCTCCCCCCCCCCCCCCCGCCGTCGAACAGAGGCTGAACGAGGATGTATTATTAATCTACTCCGGGCAGGAAATTAGGGAATATGCGTTGTCATGCTTTTTTTATGAAACCTTTCCTCTTCCTTTGGCAGCCGTTTAATACTTTTTTTTTCCTCTTTTCTAACTGAGGCATTATGTGTGTAATCTAGCTAATGCCTCCCTTCGCTGGGCGCACATGTGTGTGTGAGAGAGTGTGTGTGTGTAATCTAGCTAATGCCTGCCATCGCCGGGCGCGGGAGGCAGGTGAGGAGCAGACGCCGCTGTGATCCTGGGCAGGAGTAATACGAGGCTGTGTGTTGATGGTCCTCTGCTGCTTGCTGGTAGGCATGTTCTATTTTTACTCTTGCAAACTCTCACTCTGTCACTCACAACATTATTACACACACACACACACCTACACACTCATATAGACAGATATATACTGGCACACACACACACACACACACACACACACACACACACACACCTACACACTCGTATAGATATATACTGGCACACACACACACACACAAACACACACTCACACATACACACTTACACACACACACACCACACACACACACACACACACACACACACACACACAAACACACACACACACACACACACACACCTCACAGATGAGTGGGTTTGGCCCATGGGGCAGACGTGTGGAAGAGGACCCCCGAGGGGTCATGGCCCTCTATAGTGTTTGAGGGTCAGGATGACCTCCAAGGTTGATCCTCACATAATGCAGTTTGCCTGACACTGCTGATGGCTCTGGCACAGTACGTGTCCTTCCTACAGAGCATGTGTGTGTTTGTGAATGTGAACATATCCCTGTGTGTGTGTTTGTGAATGTGAACATATCCCTGTGTGTGTGTGTGTGCCTGTGAATGTATGGATGTGTGTGTGTGTGTGTGTGTGTGTGTGTGTGTTCTGATGTGTGTGTGTGTGTGTGTGTGTGTGTGTGTGTGTGTGTGCCTGTGAATGTATGGATGTGTGTGTGTGTGGTGTGTGTGTGTGTGTGTGTGTGTTCTGATGTGTGTGTGTGTGTATGTGTGTGTGTGTGTGTGTGTGTGCCTGTGAATGTATGGATGTGTGTGTGTGTGTGTGTGTGTGTGTGTGTGTGTGTGTGTGTGTGTGTTCTGATGTGTGTGAGTGTGTGTGTGTGTTGTGTGTGTTGTGTGTGTGTGGGTGATGTGGGGCTGAGCTGCACCAAAGAGGAGCGGCGATGGCAGGAACATACAGCAGTGATGACAGGTGTAGTCAGGCGTGGCCAGTCAATGACTTTATCTCCAATAACCTGCAGAGGGACACAAGACAAATAAACACAGAGAGAAGCTGAGGGGGAAAACACAATATCACACACACACACACACACACACACACACACACACACACACACACACACACACACACACACACAGACACAACACACAGCACACACACACAACACACACACACACACAGACACACACACACACAC
>NC_045157.1:1260522-1278022 GCF_900700415.2 Clupea harengus
CAGATAGCATGCTAAGCATTAACACTGTGGTCAATGGGGCAGTGTTGCAATGTTCAGATAGTACTTTGCAGAGCACGTAAAGATCACAGCATTAACACTGTGCTCACTAACGGAATAGATCATAACATACTTATTTATTTCTAAAAACATCATAATTTATAATGCATACTAAAACTGCTAGAAGGATTACTTTGCAAAGCAAGTACAGATCTTTAACAAAGACCAGATCTTTGGCTCCACCAGAAAAGGGGAACAAGTGCTTCACACATCCAGTTTTATTGGCAGAAAGAAATTCTTCCCAGAAATGTTTCCTCGGAGCAGCTCTTGGTTCTTCTCCTCCTCACACCGTCGACACTGGCGTTTGGGACGCTGTCTAGTAATTGATTCCATGCCTCTCACTTCATCATCCGCCAAGGAAAAAATAAAGAAGAAAGTCAGATTTAAGATGTGTCCCAAACGACCACAGCAGGACAGAGATGTAACACACGCTGTGGTCCTGGCCCGTCTGGAAGGCGTTATAGGCCGAGCTAAATATAGGCCTCGACCACGGGGTCATCTTCTAAAAAGTATTGATTTTCCATATGTCTCCAAGTAAGGATTAAAAATCAGCCAGCCATGCAGGCCCCGTAGAAGCCTCCAGCTGGGCTTGTCAGAGATGTCACATCACAAGGGATCGATCGGTTTGTGCACACACACACACATGTCTGGTGGACCCGCACACACTCCTTCAACTCCTCCCCGTGACCCCCAAACGTTGCCACACAAGAGATGTCCCTCTCAGTGTGTGAGTGTATATGTGTGTGAGTGTGTGTGAGTGTGTGTGAGTGTATATGTGTGAGTGTATATGTGTGTGAGTGTGTGTGAGTGTATATGTGTGTGTATGTGTGTATATGTGTGTGAGTGTGTGTGTGAGTGTATATGTGAACTGTGAGTGTGTGTGAGTGTATATGTGTGAGAGTGTGTATGTGTGTGAGTTTATATGTGTGTGAGTGTGTATGTGTGTGAGTGTGTGTGAGTGTATATGTGTGTGAGTGTGTGTGAGTGTATATGTGTGTGAGTGTGTGTGAGTGTATATGTGTGTGAGTGTGTGTGAGTGTATATGTGTGTGAGTGTATATGTGTGTGAGTTTGAGTGTGTGTGAGTGTATATGTGTGTGAGTGTGTGTGAGTGTATATGTGTGTGAGTGTGTATGTGTGTGAGTGTATGTGTGTGTGAGTGTATATGTGTGTGAGTGTGTGAGTGTGTATGTGTGTGAGTGTACATGTGTGTGAGTGTGTATATGTGTGTGAGTGTAAATGTGTGTGAGTGTGTATGTGTGTGAGTGTGTGTGAGTGTATATGTGTATGTGTGTGAGTATATATGTGTGTGTGTGTGTTACGGCCACATGTGTTGTGTTCTTTTGTTTGTCACTTCCCTTCCCTTTTCTGTAGCTCCGCCCAGGTTGTGTTCCCCCTGATTGCCAGATGAGATGCACCTGACCAGGTGATCAAGCAGCAAATAAAGACTCAGATGAGATGCACCTGGCCAGGTGAGCAAGCAGCAGATAAAGACTCCAGTTTCCTGCTGCAGGAGAGAAGCTTCTAGCTTGGGGACTGCTGGTCTTGCGGCCTCTCAGCATGGGATTTTGGTGTCCAGCTATGTTTGTCTTGTAGTAGTTGAATGCTTTTGTATTAATAAATCCCATGGATTTGGTACTTTTAAAATGTGTTTTTAGTAGTTGTTTTGGGGCAGTGGTGGAATGTTTGTTCGCCCCATAGGGCCACTAAAGTTGGGGCGTATCATGTGTGTGAGTGTGTGTGAGTGTATATGTGTGTGAGTGTATGTGTGTGAGAGTGTTTATGTGTGTGAGTGTATATGTGTGTGAGTGTATATGTGTGTGTGAGTGTATGTGTGTGAGTGTATATGTGTGTGTGAGTGTATATGTGTGTGTGTGCCTGAAAACTTCCTGAAAACCAGGATGATTCGGGATACATGCATGCGACTTTATACATTATTCTATTCATATGCCCATCTGTCATATAGGGACATTTTACAACACTTGAGAAATCTAAACACTCAGAAACCCGCTCACCTGCTGATGTGCATCAAATGCTATATGTGTGTGAGTGTATATGTGTGTGAGTGTATATGTGTGTGAGTGTGTGAGTGTGTGTGAGTGTGTATGTGTCTGAGTCGCTCACCTGCTGATGTGCATCAAATGCTGAGAAGCAAAAGTTTCATACGGTCCCAGCACCTACACTCCTTTTTCTTGGGCAGGCATTTTCTTTCGTTCCTTTCTCTTTTTTTGGTCTTTTGATTGGCCCTGGAGTGTGAAGCCCAATCCTGTTCACCTTCCCGCTTCAGTCGTCTGCCTGAGAAAAGCAGAAACCTGCCGGGCATGAAATATTCATGCGGCATAAAGCTATGAATCCATTGCTAAGTACTCTCCCTTCCTCTCCAGCACGCACACACACACACACACACACACACACACACACACACACACACACACACACACACACACACACACACACACACACACACTCTCCTTTCCTCTCTAGCTCGCATCTTTCCTTGCCAATGGGCCGGATGGTGTCATCAGTTTCCCCCGACTCGGAGTGCGGAGCCGTAGCGTAGGCTTGCACTGAACACCACACAAACACAGACATCATAGTTAAAAGCATTGGGGCAGGCGGGAGGTCTGCGGGTGTGTGTGTGTGTGTGTGTGGGGAGGAGGGGGGGGGGGGCTGAGGATGCTGGACCAGAAAGAGCTTCAGAGAGGCTGGCAGATTGGGTTTCCTTTTAAAGAGCTTGCGGGGAACAGAAGTGTTACAATCAGCGGGAACGATCACAGCGAAAATTCCGGGAAAGGCGTATTGGAGGTGGGGGAAGGGGCGGTCGGGCGGTGGGTTTTGACTCGAGCGGGCATCGTTTGGCCCGGGTTCCACTCCATCCATCACAGACGCTGCGTACAGGAAAAGGAGTTCTTTGGTAATCAGGTTTGGGCCCTCTCTCTGGTTGCCCTGTGCATCTGCTGTCGACCCCCCTGCCCCCATCCATCATCACGGGGAGGGCTAATGTGCACGGAAGTGAGTTATCCCGCGATACAGATTTGATTTGGTCTCTAAACATTACATCACTCTTTATATTGCATTATTAATTACCCGGCCCGTGGCCCGGGCTCGCTGTGTGTTTACGGCAAGGTTATCGGTCAGACAAAAGAAGGGTCCTGACACTCAAACATCCTTTTAGATGGACGGTGATTAATTAGCGCACAGTAGGAAGGCTTGAGACGGTTAACCTTCTGGAGAAACAAAACTATCAACACTGTCTGTCTTGAAGACACAGATACCGTCAAAGTTCAGTAGATAACATCACATCTCATTACGTGTGGTAGCTTTTGCTAAACACAGCTCATTTAGCTACACTAGCAACCTAAAGCCACATCACTTACAACACAGAGATCTTAGTTTTTCTGCCCTGTGGAGCAAGAAAGAGGATATACCTCTTCAGTTGCTTTATGAAAGTGACATTAGATGACAAAGATGTGGAAAATGATAATATGAATAATAAAAAAACAACAATACTCCCCCATTCTCTCCCCGCTGAGGGCACATCATCCCCCTCTCTTATTTTCACTCTGCTTTCACCACGCCACCCACACCTCCCCTCCACTCAGAGCCTGTAACTATTTCCGGTAGAAGAGGAAAGGAGCGTTTGTCTGTGTTCCCTAATAAGGTTAGACCTCAGAAAGGTTCCCATTCAGAACCCTGTTCCGGAGGGCAGACTCTGCGTCGACCCCAGGCCACTGTGTTAGCAGTAAAGACTCCATTTTGGCTGAGGTTTCACCATAACAGAGTGAACTGCCAGGCACCGGCTACGATGCAGCTCCTTTTACAGTTTATGACTGGGGGTCTCTCACCCAGACGGCAGATCAGATGCTCTTAAGATGGAGAAGAGGCTCAATTACAGCAGCAACACTGAAGGTCAGGGGCGGTCTGAAAACATACGGTTAGCTTCATAAAGAGTGTGGCTAAGGTGTAACACACTCTCTTATAATTCTTTTATATGTCTGTAATCCATAATCTGTAATGGATTTGCATTTACATCACAAGACATTTAAAGAGGACCTATTATGCTCATTTCCAATGTTCATTATGACATTTCTGGGGTCCACTAGAATAGATTTACTTGCTTAAATGTTCCAGAAACACCTTTTTGCTCTATTCCCCCTCTGTCTGAAACGCTCTGATAGAGCTCCTGTGTCTGAAACGCTCCGTTAGAGCTCCTGTGTCTGAAGCGCTCTGTTAGAGCAAGGCGGGGAATAAGGATTGTGTTATGAGATTGCATCATCTTGTAACAAAGGAATTCTAACGAGGTATTTTAAGACGGCTGAGAAAGGTGTTATCTAGGGGAGAGAGTTATGTTGTTCTGTTGGCATGTTCTTTGGGCTTTATAACTTCACAGGCTATTTACATGTACAAAACATCAAAAACATCTAAAACGCACATATATCTCACCACAAAAAAAACTGAATAATATATCCTCTTTAACAAACAAACCTACAGAAGCATTTTCACTCTGAGACAGTTTTACAATCATGTCAACACACTATCATGTATTCCCATTTCCCTTAAGGTGATATGACATAACATGACAATTTTAATGTTATGTGTACTTCACAAACATTTGGGGGGAAATGGCAGAACAGATGAAGTACAGTTCTGGCATGATGGAGATGTGTGTTGAACCACAGAAAGCATAATGATGACATTAAAACAACACTGAAGATATCACACAAACACACGTGAGTGTCCAAGGTTTTAATCAAACAATGATGGCATTAAAACAACACTGAAGATATCACACACGTGAGTGTCCAAGGTTTTAATCAAGCAATGATGACATTAAAACAACACTTGAGATATATCACACACACGTGAGTGTCCAAGGTTTTAATCAAGCAATGATGACATTAAAACAACACTTGAGATATATCACACACACACGTGAGTGTCCAAGGTTTTAAGCAAGCAATGTGTTCCCTGCTGCCCAAAGCAACAGTGCAGTTTCTACAGATCATTAAAACTTAAAGACTTTTGAATATAGGAAGAGTTTTCGACTGAAATGGTGCAGGACACAGAGAGACTCAGTGACTGCTTTCCACCAAAACATTTTGGCCAGGGATACCATTGATTTTCTGCTAGAATTTTCATTGTTGTCTGGATCTATGAAATTAATCTCCTCGATATGTATTGCTTTTTTTAAAGAAAAAAAAAAAAGACTTTTTTATTTTAGTGAGCATCAAAGTATTTTGGCAGCCATGGCTTTATGGTCCCTTGAGCTTCGCCTCTCAGCTCCTTTATATCGCACACACACACACACACACACACACACACACACACACACACACACACACACACACACACACACACACACACACACACACACACACGTCTGAACTACTCCCTCCTCAGAGATCATTTAATAGCTAAAGTCAAAGCTATCAGGGACTCCGAATCACGAAGCCTCCATCGGATCTGTTTGAGTTGGAGGCAGAGGCAGGTGTGTGTGTGTGTGTGTGTGTGTGTGTGTGTGTGTGTGTGTGTGTGTGTGTGTGTGTGTGTGTGAGAGAGATTGTGTGTGTGTGTGTGTGTGTGTGTGTGTGTTCAATTCAGAGTGGCTCAGATAGTGCGGCAAAGCCTTGTCACAATTTTCACACCGGCCACAAAACACCAAATAGTCTAGGCCATTTTTCTTCAGTATCAGTAGAGAGGGAAGTGCATGAAGCACACACACACACACACACACACACACACACACACACACACACACACACACACACACACACACACACACACACACACACACACATATACACACACACACCACTCAGTCACTCGCTCAACCAGTCACATCTTCCAGTCCTAGACTTGTATAATAAGCTGCATCTGGACCCAGTTTTCTCATCATGTATGTGATAAAATGTCAATTCGCATGACTCTGGATTACCCTACATGGAAGCTTGTTATGTTCCCAGTGACTGGAAACCATGACTGCTTCCAAATGTATATAGTTAGACCCCCACCCCCACCCTAACCCCACACACAGTCTCTCTTCAAGACGTTTGCCACCCCCACCCCCACCCCCACCCCACACACAGTCTCTCTTCAAGTCGTTTGCTAACAGACCATCAAGATCCATTACAGCTTGCCGAGCTTCCCTTCAGCTAAGCATGATGGCCATTACAGCCGATGGTGTTTGACAGGTAAGGCGATCCTGGCCCCCTTGGCATGTTTTATGGAGCTGGGCAGAGCTCGACTCGCCCGCCCTCCCTCCCTCAGACAGGCACCCTGGAGAGAGGCCCCCACATCTGGATGTCTTCAACTCTCCAAAAAACCTGTATATCACTGTCTTCTTCGTATTGTCTTTCGTTTGAACCCTCCCATCTGTCTCTCTCCCTCTCTCCCTCTCCTTCTCTCTCTCTCTCCCTCTCTCCCTCTCTCTCCCTCTCTCTCTCTCTCCCTCCCCCTCTCTCTCTCTCTCTCCCTCTCTCCCTCTCTCCCCCTCTCCCTCTTTCTCTCTCCCTCTCTCTCTCTCTCTCTCCCTCTCTCACTCCCCCTCTCCTTCTCTCTCTCTCTCCCCCTCTCTCCCTCTCTCCCCACTCCCTCCCTCTCTCTCTCTCCCCCTCTCTCTCCCTCTCTCTCTCTCTCCTCCCTCTCTCTCTCTCCCTCTCTCTCTCTCTCTCTCTCTCTCTCTTTCTGTCTCTCTCTTCTATATCCCTTTGTCCTTTGTCCTGCTTGTCTGCAGAGAGATGCAAGAGGGTATACTCTTTCAGTCTTTGAATGTAGGCCAAGACTCCTCTGAGAAGCCAACCAACCCCATCCCCAGGTGGAACTAACTCCATCCCCAGGTGAACCCAACCAACCCCATGCCCAGGTGGACCCAACCAACCAACTCCCCAGGTGGAACCAACCCCTTCCCCAGGTGGACCCAACCAATCCCATCCCCAGGTGAACCCAACCCCATCCCCAGGTGACGCCAGGTGGACCCAACCAACCCCATCCCCAGGTGAACCCAACCCCATCCCCAGGTGGACCCAACCAACCCCTTACCCAGGTGGACCCAACCAACCCCATCCCCAGGTGGAACCAACCCCATCCCCAGGTGGACCCAACCAACCCCATCCCCAGGTGGAACCAACCCCATCCCCAGGTGACGCCAGGTGGTCACAACACTCCTATCAGACATGCACAGCCGGCAACAGAACTGCTAACACTTTAAACCTAGTATACATAACGCATTATAAACACTTTAAACCCAGTATACAAAACGCATTATAAACACTTTAAACACAGTATACATAACGCATTATAAACACTTTAAACCTAGTATACATAACGCATTATAAACACTTTAAACCCGGTATACATAACGCATTATAAACACTTTAAACCTAGTATACATAACGCATTATAAACACTTTAAACCCGGTATACATAACGCATTATAAACACTTTAAACCTAGTATACATAACGCATTATAAACACTTTAAACCCGGTATACATAACGCATTATAAACACTTTAAACCTAGTATACATAACGCATTATAAACACTTTAAACCCAGTATACATAACGCATTATAAACACTTTAAACCTAGTATACATAACGCATTATAAACACTTTAAACCCAGTATACATAACGCATTATAAACACTTTAAACACAGTATACATAACGCATTATAAACACTTTTTATAAATGTTTACAAAATATCCATAATGCATTATAGCGACTGACATGAGTCTACACTAGTATTTATAAATAGACATGACAGCAGTCATCAAGCGTTATGATGTCATGCATTATGATGTCATGCATTATGATGTCATGCAGTATAAGCCCTGCACAACTATTATTATGAAAGCTTGTATTGTCACATATGTAAGGGATAATGTATTGTCTGGAGGTCATTATCCAAAAATAAATCCCGACGGGGCGAACAGCACCCCGACGCGCAGCGGAGGGGTGTTGTTTCGTCCTGAAGGGATTTATTTTTGGACAATGACCGACGGACAATACATTATCCGGCTTATTATACGGTTACTTGCCAAAAACGATAAAAGACATTCCTCCAAAATACCTCTTTTTAATGATTTAGTTGCCGCTTCATGATTTCTGCTAAGAAAAAATTGTTCTTCAAGCAAATAGAACGTTTAAGTTTCAGGTGTTGCGTAGCAACCCATTACTTGCTGACTTCAAATTACAATGAGTCTGTTACGTTAAATGACCGGACTACTTGCGGAATGATATGAAAGATGTGAATTAAAAGCACAAAACCCGTTGCCAATGACAGCGGTGAATATCTTTTCGCAGCGGTGAATATCAGGATATATTCACTAGCGAACGTTGGGATGGCCCATTCAAATCAACGGAACTTTTCAGAACATTCTGAAGAGCCGTATAATAAGGCTCCATAAAGAACATTAGGTAACACTTTACTAAACCCAGTAAACACATTCATAAAAGGTTATGAAGTATGCATAATGCCTCATAAAGATTGACACAATTCTACATAAGTACTTTTTACTTAGTAATGATGACTGCACACATAAAGCATCGTAAAGCATTACGATGTTCTGCTATATAAGCCCTTACAGCTTGAGGTATCAGAATGCATAAGAACGACTATGAGATTGCAATGCTTTATGAGTGCAGTCATTACACTGCATAAATAATTGTATAGACTTATGTCAAACATTATAAGGGCATAATGAATACCATATAGCCCTTTATGAATGTGTTTATAATGCTTTAAATGGTTTAAGTAAAGGGATACCAAATACTTTTCATAATAATAATAATAATAATAATAATAATAATAATAATAATAATTCATTTTATTTGTGACGCACTCTTCATTCAGACGAATCTCAGAGTGCCAGAAGAAATCGTGTCAAAAAGGACTGAAAAGGATGAACAGGGGTCCTCTCATGTGTGGCTGAGTGCATTAAATGTGTGGTTTAGTAAGTTGTCTTGTATTGCTGAAGCTAAGATAGAGATCTCAGACTCTTGTGCTCTGGTGAAGCTGTACAACACATTTCAATATATTCATACACACGCACACACACACACACACACACACACACACACACTCACACCCACATACATATTTCAATATATTCACTGAGGCTTTGGACTCATGACATGTTATTGCACTGTCAGATGCTTTTAAATACCTTAATAAAGCAATAAACAAGAGTCAAGAGATTTCATTGGTGTGACACGCCCCCTCTGGTGTAAACACACCCCCCGCCCCCTCTGGTGTAACACGCCCCCTCTGGTGTAACACGCCCCCTCTGGTGTAACACGCCCCTCTGGTGATAACACGCCCCTCTGTGTAGCACGCCCCCTCTGGTGTAACACGCCCCCCCTGGTGTAACACGCCCCCTCTGGTGTAACACGCCCCCTTTGGTGCAACACGCCCCCTCTGGTGTAACACGCCCCCTCTGGTGTAACACGCCCCCTTTGGTGTAACACGCCCCCTTTGGTGTGACACGCCCCCTCTGGTGTAACACGCCATGTGATGTGAGGGTGGTGGGAGAGAGAGAAGTGATAACTCTCGTATCTGTCTATTCAGCACACACACTCTCTCTTTATAGTGAGCTATTGTAGCAGCACACACACACACACTCTATATAGTGAGTTATTCAGCACACACACACACTCTCTTTATAGTGAGCTATTCAGCACACACACTCTCTCTCTTTATAGTGAGCTATTCAGCACACACACACACACACTCTCTCTTTATAGTGAGCTATTCAGCACACACACACTCTCTCTCTTTATAGTGAGCTATTCAGCACACACACACTCTCTCTCTTTATAGTGAGCTATTCAGCACACACACACTCTCTCTCTTTATAGTGAGCTATTCAACACACACACACACACACTCTCTCTTTATAGTGAGCTATTCAGCACACACACACACACACACTCTCTTTATAGTGAGCTATTCAGCACACACACACACACACTCTCTCTTATAGTGAGCTATTCAGCACACACACACTCTCTCTTTATAGTGAGCTATTCAGCACACACACACTCTTTAGAGTGAGCTATTGTAGCACACACACCCTCTTTATAGTGAGCTATTCAGCACACACACACTCTCTCTCTTTATAGTGAGATATTCAGCACACACACACACACTCTCTCTTTATAGTGAGCTATTCAGCACACACACACACTCTCTCTTTATAGTGAGCTATTCAGCACACACACACTCTTTATAGTGAGCTATTCAGCACACACACACACTCTCTTTAGAGTGAGCTATTCAGCAAACACTCTCTCTTTAGAGTGTCCACTTTGGCATGGACACCACTGAGCTGTGCAAGTGTGTGTGTGTGTGTGTGTGTGTGTTTCTGTGAGTGTGTGTGTGTGTGTGTGAGTGAGTGTGTGTGTGTAGGTGTGCGCATGTTGTGTGTGTGTGTGTTTCTGTGAGTGTGTGTGTATGTGTGTATTGTCTGAGGTTACACGTCCGAATGGTCATGTCAATAGCTTGTTGTAACCTGAGCCTTGTTGGTGAAGACCTCATTCTCTGAAGCACTTGGAAGAGGGTAAATGTAATATAAAGCACATCACCCTTTGAGAAACACCAAGGCCATAAACCAGGCTATTCATGATTATTACTCTCCCTGTTTCCCTATCTAGGGACAGAAAAGCTGTAAAATCAAATTCCCGTTACCTATTCACCATTATTATTTTCCTGGAAAGCTCCACGAAAGGAACATTTCTCTCTCTTAATTGCACTTGTGCACAAGTTGTAATCTGCTTATGTTGCTTTCAAGCCTGTGAGTTTTACAAAAAAAAAAGAAAAAAAGCACGGTTTGAGTCGGCAGGATTGTAGCACCACTGGAGTTCTTGTTTGTAAAACAACAGCAGACGAGACTACCTGGCCCCTCTAAAGCTCTCCTTACAAGTAAAACACTGCACAGCATCCAGTTAATATTTTCTGCAAAGTCAGGCGGCAGTGTGTGTTGCGGTGTGTGCTGTGGTTTTGCGGTGTGTGTTGTGGTGTCGCGGTGTGTGTTGTGTGTTGTGGTGTGTGTTGTGGTGTGTTTTGCGGTGTGTGTTGTGGTGTGTGTTGTGGTGTGTTGTGTTGTGTGTTGCGGTTTGTGTTGTGTTGTTGTGTGGTGTGTTGTTGTTGTGTTGTGTGTTGGTGTGTGTTGTGGTGTGTGTTGTGGTGTGTGTGTGGTATGTGTGTGGTGTGTGTTGTGGTGTGTGTGTGTGTGGTATGTGTGTGGTGTATTGTGGTGTGTGTGTGTGTGGTATGTGTGTGGTATGTGTGCGGTGTGTGTTGTGGTGTGTGTGTGGTGTGTGTTGTGTTGTGTGTTGCAGTGTGTGTTGTGGTGTGTGTGCAGTGTGTGTTGTGGTGTGTGTGGTATGTGTGTGGTGTGTGTTGTGGTGTGTGTGTGGTGTGTGTGTGTGGTGTGTGTTGTGGCTGCTCCGTGGCACATCTGTTTGCTGTCTGGAAAGCTATTCAGCTGCACTGCTTTGCGTTCACCTTGACGTTACAAAGTATCGCATTTGCCGTCCGGGCCTTTTGGACCGGTGTCACCGCGATGGAGAGACCTGGGCCTCTTGGACAGGTGTCACCGTGATGGAGAGATCTGTCCGGGCCTTTTGGACAGGTGTCACCGTGATGGAGAGACCTGGGCATTGATAGTGATATGAGGAAGTCCATTTGTCTGGCTCATTCAATGAGCCGTACATTAGGCCATCTCTATGTGCTTGTGTTTACCCAGCATGCAGTGTGTCAAGGAAGTGATGACCTTGGCTCCGCGGCGCTCTCGCACAAAACAACGGAGTGTGTGGATTATGTCTCCCAGCAGCTGTTTCGGAATTTGTAGGTTTTAGCATTCGAGCAGACTGCATTAAACTTTCTCCCTCTATCTCTCTCTCTCTCTCTCTCCCTCCCTTTCTCTCTCTCTCTCTCTCTCTCTCTCCCTCTCCCTCTCTCTCTCCCTCCCTCCCTTTCTCTCTCTCTCTCTCTCTCTCTGTGCTTCTCTCTCTCCCTCCCTCCCTTTCTCTCTCTCTCTCTCTCTCTCTCTCTCTCTCTTACTCTCTCCCTATCTCTCTCTCTCTCCTCCCTCCCTTTCTCTCTCTCTCTCTCCCTCCCTTTCTCCCTCTCTCTCTCTCTCTCCCTCCCTCCCTCCCTCTCTCTCTCTCTCTCTCTCTCTCTCTCCCTCTCTCTCTCTCTCTCTCCCTCTCTCCCTTTCTCTCTCTCTCTCTCTCCCTCTCTCTCTCTCTCTCTCTCTCTGTGCTTCTCTCTCTCCCTGACCCCAGGTTACCTGTCTGGCTGTGTGCTTGTGTATGCTGCCTAATTGAGCGGCTGTCCTCTCCCTCTCTGCCCCTTGCTAGCTTACCTGACTGGGTTTGTGTTTGTGTTTGTGTTTGTGTTTGTGTTTGTGTTTGTGTTTGTGTTGGTGTTGGTGTTTGTGTTTGTGTTTGTGTTTGTGTTGGTGTTGGTGTTGGTGTTGGTGTTGGTGTTTGTGTTTGTGTTTGTGTTGGTGTTGGTGTTGGTGTTGGTGTTTGTGTTGGTGTTGGTGTTGGTGTTGGTGTTGGTGTTTGTGTTGTGTTGGTGTTTGTGTTTGTGTTGGTGTTGGTGTTTGTGTTTGTGTTTGTGTTGGTGTTTGTGTTGGTGTTTGTGTTTGTGTTGGTGTTGGTGTTGGTGTTTGTGTTGTGTTGGTGTTTGTGTTGGTGTTGGTGTTGGTGTTGGTGTTGGTGGCCTGACTCCGGGCTGGTAGATTATGGATCGTACTGTATGTAAATATCAGCATGGCCTTTCTAGCCGGCTCCCATGGAGCCACTCTCATGTTTGAGTGAGTATGTGTGGGGATAGACAAAAACTCTGTCAGGTCATCGGTACTGACACACACACACACCAGTGTTGTGCATGAACGCGTTCAAATGAACACGTTCTTTTTTATGAGAACGATGAACTGAACGCAACTTAATGACAAATAATGAATTTGAACGGTGAACACGTTCATATTATCTGAGGTCCGGCGCCACTGAGGTCTAGCTAAAACGTTACGGAATGTTTTCCTTCTACTGAGGAAAGACGCTGTCTAAATCGAATGCTTGCACCATGTCGTTGCTCAGTAGGCATACCTGTTAAAAAGGCCATAGTAATTATTTGTTAAGTTGCCCAGACAGAGCATGTTTCGGTAAATTACCATATTTGGTAATTGCGTTGGTCATGTGACTCCACTCCGCACGGTACAGTTTTTTGATTTCGCTTCACGGCATATTTAGATGGAGTGGCAGTTAACTTCGGTCATATTTTCACATCATTGAACGTTGTACTTTGTTGAAGTTGTGTGCGTCCATGTATACGTAAGTTTGACTTTGTAGTCTACCTTGTCATTATGTGTTTGTTATAGTTTAGCTTGCTCATAATTGTTACGAGCACTGTCACTTAATTCATCTAGCATGATGGCACTGTTCGTGAACTCGCTTAGCATAAGCTGCTAATGTACAAATACGAGTGTTTGTCGCTACACGATGGTAGTCCAAACTTTTGAGCGGTCTTTCATTTAGTGTACATGCCCTTGTTGATCTTAGATTAAGCCAGTAGCATGTCATTGCTGAAGAGGTTGAATTACCATTAGTTCCCTGTATAATTCATTATTTAAATGGTACTACAGGGCTGTGTATTAATGTATATTTTCTGTTTGTACTTTACTTTCACACACACACTCACATACAAACATACACCCACATACAATTGATCCCATTCATTGTTGTTAATGCAATACAAAGAGTGAAGAATCAAACTGAATATCCAAGTCTTTTCCATTCTAATCGGATGACCCTCAGTGATTACACATTTCCTATAATACCACTACGTTACCCATGAATCGTCGCACATACATGTATACCAAACAAGCAACGTATTCCAAGGCAACAGCTCGGTCTCATGAAAATGGCCATTGAAAGCGAAAACAGAGACGCAGACTCAGCGAGTAGGCCTACATCCGATCCACCTTATTATTATGTGCGGGATTTTTACACACTGTCTGATAAAGTTTCCGACGCTAAAAATCTCACCTTTCTGTGCAAATTATGTCCTCCTGAAAAATTAGCAATAATAAAAAAAAAAATGAAAATGAACTGAACTATGAACTAGTTCAGAATTTAAATGGTGAACTATGAACGTGAACGATTCATATTTACTTGTATGAACTGAACTTTGAACTAGTTCATGAGAGGTGTGAACTTGCACAACACTGACACACACACACACACACACACACACACACACACAGGTGCCAACTGCTGGGGGACCTGGTGTGAGGGGAGTATCTTTGTTTATGTGTCATGCCCCGAGCATATGGGGGCTCTGCAGAACCCAAACACAGGGAAGTAAATAAACAACCCCCCCCCCCACACACACACACACACACACACACACACACACACACACACACACACACACACACTACCCCTAATCTCAGTCCTGGACAGGTGTTTTTAGCTTTCCAGCCACATTGCTAAGCAGCCCCCCCCCCCCCCCCCCCCACCCCCTTAGCACTGACACACTCAGGCATTTGTTTTTAATTAGTGTCAGACAATTGGATTAAGACGGAAACTATCACCTTGAAAATTCCATCCACGATTTCTTTCCCCTCTCTCTCTCTCTGTCTCTTTCGCTCTCTGTCTCTTTCTCTCTCTGTCTCTTTCTCTCTCTGTCTCTTTCTCTCTCTGTCTCTTTCTCTCTCTGTCTCTTTCTCTCTCTGTCTCTCTCTCTCTCTGTCTCTTTCTCTCTCTGTCTCTTTCTCTCTCTGTCTTTATTTCTTTTCTTCTTCCAGTGTCCCTCTGTGTTTCCTGCGGTGCAAACTGGGTGTGTGTGTGGGGGGGGGGCGGGGGAGTGATAACAGAGGCGGTGGGGGCTAGGGTGGGGGTGTGGGGGGGGGTGGGAGGTGTGTGTGACAGAGAGTTCCTCCTCGACGTGGTTTGATGTATGACTGAAGGAAGCGAGTGCGACAGCTCACCTTCTCGGCCTCCTCATTTCAAGGAGACTTTTGATGATTGTTGTCAACGACGGCTAACCAGATTAAACGAGCACCTCTGTGTCAGACTTAGCTGCGTCTCCTCCCTCCCTCCCTCCCTCCCTCCCTCCCTCCCTCCCTCCTTCTCCACACTGCACATCTGTCTCCCGTTACGATTTAAAGGCTTCGCTGGTGATGGGCGCCATCATGAAGCTGCCACTGGACATTGCCACAGGGCCACTGTGTGAGGAGAGAGAGAGGAGAGTGGAGAGGTTATCCACCGCCCCTGCCCAACAACCCCCTACCCCCTTCTACCGCCCAAATGCCCCTACCTCGCCCCCCCCCCCCCCCAAATGCCCCTACCTCCCCCCCAGAAACATCCCTCTGCATCATGGCCTGTCACTCGGCTCAATGTGGCACCCAGAGACCAGACACCAGTCAACATGGTAACCCTTGGACAAACCCAACCCCCACTCTCCCGGTGCCTCCCGCTCTCCCACCTCCCGCTCCCCACCCTCTCTCCTCACCCTCTCTCCTCACACACTCTTACTTCTTGCATACACCTCCCGCTCTCCCACCTCCCGCTCCCCACCCTCTCTCCTCACACACTCCCCACCCTCTCTCCTCACACACACTCCCCACCCTCTCTCCCACCTCCTGCTCTCCCACCTCCCGCTCCCCACCCTCTCTCCCCACCCTCTCTCCTCACACACTCTCCCACCTCCCCCTCCCCACCCTCTCTCCTCACCCTCTCTCCTCACACACTCTTCCTTCTTGCATACTGATGGAGATAATTTCCAAACACTGTTAATGACTTAAGAATATAATAATGCCTTGTATTATTAATTACCTTATATAAATCATGTACTTATGTAAGCAGGAACATGGCTTTTCTGTGTTTCTGCGTGTGTGTAACTTAGATTATTAGGTGCCACCTAGTCTGCATTTGTACAAGAGCATGTTTAGATTCAGAGGTGATAAGCTTCTTCCGACCTTGTGCAAAACTGCCATGCTTGCAATATAGGGAGCTTCGGACGTCAGAGATCCACCGCGTGGTTATCCCTGCTGAACGCTAAACTTCTGTCTATATAAACCTTGTGCGATGTGTTTATCATTGCTTCACTTTCAGCCTTGTGCTGGGAGTGAGCCCGATTGCAATTGTTGTTTGTCTAATACATATACTTACAGTATATGCAGCTCCGGAGTCCTGAGGTAACAAGGGTGAATTTTCACCTATCAACATACACCTCCTGCTCTCCCACCCTAACCCTAACCCTAACCCCTCCCCACCCTCTCTCCTCACACACTCTTCCTCCTTGCATACACCCTCCCAAGCCTCCACGCGATCGATGTGAATGCGATGCATGTTGAGAATTACTCTGGGAGCTGTCCGGCTTGGTGATTGAGAAAAATGCACCCAGTTTCCCGGCAGTGATATATATATTTATATATTTATATGTTTATATATTTCTCTCCATACATAGACAACCATAATCCTGTAAGCATTGATTGCTCTGGGAAATTAAGTCAGCGGTAATGATTGAGGCCTCTAATGCTCTTATGATTATGTGGGAGGGAGACTGGAGTGGGGCAGAGGTGTGACGGTAAACAAACCAGGAGGAGGGAGCTACTTCCACTGGAGTCACTAGTGTGAGCGGGGAGGGGGGAGAGACAGAGGGGGGGGGGGGGGGGCAGAGAGGGGGGGGGGCAGAGAGGGGGGGAGAGACAGAGACGGGGGGGACAGCGAGGGGTGTAGGCTGGGGGGGGGGGGCTGGACAGAGAGGGGTGTGTGAGGGGGGGTGGGGGGGGTCGGAGAGCGAGGGCTGTAGGCTGGGGGTCGATAAGCAGACAGGGGCCATGTGGGGAGGGAGGGAGGCCTTGGATGTCACTCATCGGCCCCCGCTCATTCTCAGGCACACAGTGTGGTCTGGAGCTCAGCCCTGTGGTGAGGAGAGAGGTCCCCTGGGCCCCGGGGGTCTCGATCCTGGGGGTGATGAGTGTGTGTGTGTGTGTGTGTGTGTGTGTGTGTGTGTGTGTGTGTGTGTGTGTGTGTGTGTGTGAGAGTGGGGGTGATGAGTGTGTGTGTGTGTGTGTGTGTGTGTGTGTGTGTGTGTGTGTGTGTGTGTGTGTGTGTGTGTGTGCGTGAGAGTGGGGGTGATGAGTGACACGACTGGGGGCCCCACTCCCTAGTGAGCCCCAATATTATTATCACCCTCAAATACTTTTCAGCAGCCTCCTTTGATACGAGCTTTGGCTGAGGCTCGGCCATCCTCCGCAGCACCAGGCTCGGGGTCCCTCTCCTCAGTCTCAGGCCAAATACCAGGGCTATCATCATGCCATGTCTTTCACACTATACCACCAACGCCATGTGTGTGTGTGTGTGTGTGTGTGTGTGTGTGTGTGTGTGTATACCAGGGCTATCATCATGCCTATCATCACGCCATGTCTTT